>NW_004797859.1:76784-86693 GCF_000002075.1 Aplysia californica | reverse complement strand
TGATGATGATGATGATGATGATGATGATGATGATGATGATGATGATGATGATGGTAGTGACAATGCTTTTGTTATTGGTGATGACTGTAACGACGTTATCATTGTTGATGATGGTAGTAATAGTTGTTGACGATGATAGTAATGGTGTTGTCATTGTTTATGAAGATGGTAGCTATGCTGCGGATATTAATAGTTGTTGATGATGGTACTAATCGTGTCGTCGTTATTGTCCTCCTAATTTCGAGGAATCAAAATCTCTTTGGGAAGGAGCGGAAGGGGAGACTTGGCTTTATTTTGAACTTACTTTTATGATGCATAAGTTAACTTACAAATTGAATTTCGTTTGGTTCTCACTGGAATGGAAAAAAGAATAAATACAATTTGTTTTTGTTTTGTTTTTCCCTTCCCATACAGAGCTATCGTGGTTGCGAACATGACCTATTTCTGGGACAACATTCTCAGCGAGTCGCTCAAGCCGACCTATGGGGATGGTAAGGACATGGGAAAATGTCCCCCCAATACGTCCTTTAACCCTCTCTCCCACCCCTAACCCTCAATATAGATTCTTTCTGTCATGTTGACATGTTACTTTACTTACTTCACTTATCCTTTAGTCTTAGAGGACCTTTGGGACACCAAAGATGATCGGGCAACCACTTTTCTCCTTCCTTCTCTATTTTCAGCCTTTCAAAGGGCTTCACCCAATTTAAGACCTGCAGATTCCCGTCTCTTTTCCTGTCTACATTTCTTTCTCCCTCCTTGTACTGTGCCGTTTGGGATCGTTTTGGCAAGTCCTGTTGATCTTGTCATCTGCCCATACCTCATCAATTTATGTTTCTTCATAGTGGTGAGAAGATCTTCATAGGGCCCTATAGCATGCCTGATTGTGTCCCTCACTTCCTCATTTGTAACATGATCTATGAAGGAGATGCCTAAAGATCAGTTAGTAGAATTTTTATTCTGTACGGGAATTGGACAACCCCGCCCTCCACAGTCTCTTGCTGCCTTTCAAGCCGGATCGGGAGAACCAAAGGCTAGGATGTTGACATGACATCTGAGTGTGGGCGTATGAAGCTCCTCAATGGAGTCACAGTCTGGGATGCATGATCCCAGAAGATTTTAGTCCACATGTCTTCGACCCAACCAGTTTCTTGCTGTGGTCAACAGCTTGGAGAGGGGTGGGCTCCCCAGACTTTTCTGCCCTAGATACACAGTTGACATGTACTGATGTACTAATAGAGCAGTACATAATATAATATATCAAGGCTTCAGAGGGGTGGGGCGGGGAATCGGTAGTTAAAATGTTTGTATCCTGTTTTCTCCTTGTCTATTCTGGTTGATATTTTTGGCTTGCTCAATTTTGTTCCATATAATAATTTTAAGGGTAGTAGCAAAGAAGTAGTCATTCATTAGTTGCGGTTTTAAACGCCAGTGCAGGGAAGGAACGATTAGTTCCACCAAAACAGGGAAAAAAGGCTCTCATCTATATTATTTTCCTCCTGTGACCACTGACCATTTTTCCATCTGGTCCTTCTACTACTGGTGTCTGAATTCCTCCCCACCGGCGCTTTGGTGTAGCTGTTAGGAGCTTCGCCAGGATACGCAGGAGGCCGAGTTCAATTCTACAGTGGACAGAATACGAGAATTTTTATCAAGTGTCTCGGTTTTTCTGCTGGGATGCTGTATCCCCCTCAGCAGAGCTCGTTCCTAAAAGATAGGGTGGAAGACCGCCTCCTAAATCATTCAAATCGTGACGAAGGGTAGGTAAAATCTCTGCTTTTTTCCGTGAAAAATAAAGGTCACTTTTGTGTCTTTCTAGATAAAAGACGAGTAATTATTTGGGTGTTCTTCTCAGTAAAAAATTATCGTCGTTCTTTGTATGTTTGTCACGGTAAGAGATCAGTCATTCTTTAAATGTTTTACTCAGTTGACGCTATCGTCGTTTGTTTTGTTTGGTTTTTTTTGTTGGTTTTTTTTGCATGTTTTTCCCATAAATAAGCAATGAGTCATTCTTTGAATGTTCTTCTCAATGAGAATCTATCGCCACTCTTTCGTTGTTCTTTGAACTCAATCTCTCTTCTTTCTGCATCCCAGGGGGTACTCAGGCTACCTTCAGAAGGTTCCAGAAACTGTTCTCTGGTCTTCAAACACCAGCCAAATCAAGGACTGCACGAGACATCGACACTAGACGAGTGGCCTTGACGGTAGCTGCCGTGCCTGGGCAGGACCAAGACCAACAGCGACTACTTCTTCTGCAGCAACGACAACAAGAGGACCAACGGCTCTTTCTGCAACAGCAACAGCAGCAGTACAACCCAGGTCAACTGCTGTTTCCACAGCAGCAACCATACAACCCAGGTCAACTGCTGCTACCACAACAGCGACCATACAATCCTGGTCAACTGCTGCTACCACAACAACAACCATACAGCCCCGGTCAACTGCTGCTTCCACAGCGGCAACCATACAACCCAGGTCGACTGCTGCTTCAACAGCAACCATACAACCAAGGTCAACTGCTGCTGCAACAACAAGACAACCAAGATCAACTGCTGCTACAGCAGCAGCAAGATTTGCCACGAGAACAGACGCGACAACGGCAACAGCGGCAACAGCAAGAGCAGGAATTAAAGCCGCAATAGCGACAGCAGCCACTTTGTTCGTTTGAGCAAAGAAAAGCACATCGAAACAAAAACAATCGTATTGTGCTGGGAACGAGAAAGACATACACACAGAAACACAGAGGGAACGAAAGAAGTTAAACCTACCACTTGTGGCACCCTCAAAAAGCAGCCATAACAATCGCAACAAAACAACGTCAACAAAACAACGTCAACAGAAACAACAACTTTCAAACTGACCAAAAGCTACTCTTGTACAGCCGGACCACGTTGGTTAACCCCCGAGGTTCGGATACTCGACCATAGACCGAAGTCCTTTAACACCCTTCAGTGAACTACCCTAGACTGAAATATAAAGGGTCAAGGGTTCATTTAGCCAAAAACAAAAATGGAGTTCTTAATTTGACGACGCACATGAAAGTGGTTGTACAATATAGAATTTGAATTTAATGACTGGGTGGCTTTAAATCAATGTTGTGGCTTATAAAGATTGCCTAATTTGCCTCCAAATTGTTCTGACCACTTCAAGTCCTTGATGCGGTTTCGATGTACATGTACTTGGTAAACCTACAAACTGTTCCCTCACTCCAAAGTTCAGTAGCAGTCAAAAATTCGGGAGGAAATGCAGACGTTGTTGGTAATATTAGGCTTCTAATAATTGTTGTAATTAATGGTTCACAACCGCCGGATTTTGACTTTTTTTATCATGATCTTCTGTATTGCTTTTGTGGACTTTGTAATCTCATAACCAAATGTACAAAAAAAATGAAGATTAAATACATTCAAAAGCTTATAAAGATCTAGGATATATATGTATAATTATTTCTTTTGACAAATGTCCTACAGAAACAAAAGGAATTCAAATCGCTAAAGACAGTTTTAACAGAACTGAGCACAGTTCTACAAGATAAAAAATATCTCAATGACAATAAAACTGAAACTCTGAAATGGCTTTGAGTAATCAACCTTTCTTTTCGGTTGTGAAAGCTGGATATTTACTCCAGTTTAGAGGCAACAGAGACACAGCTTTTGAAAAGACAATATTATCATGACAAGAAGTAAGAAATTCAGGAGAAGAAAAAAAAAAGAAATCAAATGAGATAAGAATGAAAAAGTACTTAAACAAAGTGCCTTTATAGTTACATTTAATGGTTCAAATGAGGTAGTGCCAACAGAAGCCAACTGAGGACTGTAACAAGTCGTAATAAAAATATAAGTAAGAAGACACAAACACAATTCCTAAGATACTAGAAACGCTAAAGAAGCCTTGAACATCTCGCACTCTCTAAAAAAAATAGAAGGCAAAAGGGGCAGACCAAAAATAAATTGCTTAGAGAACTTTGATAGACGGGCAATGAGAAAAGACCAGGATCGTATTGGTTCTCTTAGGGCATCCGGGCAGAGAAATGAGTGGCGAACAGTGTAAACTGGGGCATGTTTCAGTTCGTGATTGTTTTCGGTTTGGTAAGTGCATAAGGTCATATGAGCCCGTGGGGCACATTATACAGTTTCAGTTTTTGGTAAGAATTCATTTTGAATTTTGCCCGGGTTGCGGCCGAAGCCTACGCTACCGATTTCGGACCACCAAGGGTTCTTTAACGATCAGAACTTGCACACGGGACCTCCGACATTGTTCTCCCTTATCCGAGTAGGCTAGTTGTGAGATTTTACCTACCGTAAGATCAGAAATGTGGCTGAAAGACAGCAGTAAAAAAGAGCCAAGGATTAGCAGCAGAAAGGCTGCAAAAAGGGTCAGGAGCCCAGAGGACGGGGCAAAGGGGGAAAGGGGGGGGGGAGACAGAAAGTGGAGACGGAAGCAGACGAAGAAACATGGTTGGAGAGAAGGAAAAGGGGGTGAAAGAAGAAATTATTAGAGAAAAAAATTTTCCGTCGCTGCAAGGTTTCGAACCCGGGACCTATTGAATGAGAGGCGAACCATGTAATCTCTAGACCACGAGAGAAGAAGAAGAAGAAGAAGAAGAAGAAGAAGAAGAAGAAGAAGAAGAAGAAGAAAAAGGGGGAGGAGAAGGTGTGGTTATGTAAACCACTCGTTCTTCGTTCACTTTCACAGTTCAAATAAACATGGACCACACAGAAATGTACAAATGAAGTAATGAAGCTGTAATTTTGATCAAATTAATTTGACAGTGTGACGTTTAATGATTTTTTTAAAATAATATAATAATATGCATTACAGCGTTCACCAACTCGTACAATATTCATACATGTCTTATCACTTTGCAAGCAGGGTGTAGACAATGGTGGCTCATTTGCCTTTTGTTCTGTTAAGTGTTTTATGTCCCTCGCAACTGAATAAGATCATATGAGCGCGCGGGACACATTGAATTTGGTAGGAATTTTGAATTTTGCCCGGGTGGCGGCCAAACCCTACGCTTGCCGATTTTAGGACCACCAAGGGATCTTTAACGTGCGCAACTTTCAAACGGGACCTCCGAGATTTTTTGCACTCATCCTAGGAAAACTAAATAAATGTTATTAAAATGTGCTAGTGACGACATCTGAATGAGTATGCTTTTAATACGGTCCTTAGGGTGGGGGGAGGGGAGTGTATGTGGTATAAAAAAGATTAGGCGCTAAGATTGTTCTAAAAGACGAATAAAAATTAACCCAAATTAGTCATCCTGTTTTCCATCTTCTTTACCTTCCATAACTTATTATTTTTACGTGTTTCCCTCGTGTCTCTGGCTTTGGGAACCACGGAGGAGCTATTGTGATGCTGCCTTTTCGGCGACACTGAGATTCCATATATATATATATATATATATATATATATAAAATCATGTAATCTTCGATCTTTTTGTAGCAACATTTTCTACTGGGATAATCCTAGCCTACAAAAAGAAAGGTGTGGCGGACCCAAACAATGCTTAATTTTATGCCACATGGTTAGGGTTACGGTTTGGTTTAGCGTTAAGTTTAGGGATAAGTTTAGGGTTTCAACATCATCCGATTGTTTTCAACATCATTCGGTTTTCGAGCCTTTAGGCACACAAAATGTAAAATTAGCTCCATCAGTATCATACTATGACATCAGGTGTTGATTCTGGCTGTATCTATTTTTATTATTTTCATCGTACATGGTAGGTCAAAGACCAAAGAACAACGACCAACGCCTATAACTGTATGTTTGTAATAATCATACAGTAGGCGTTGACGAAGACCAAAGCAATAGCTCCTCCACATTCCACAGTCGGTCCTCCCTCCGGGTCTATCCGTGTCTGTCGTGAGTGTAGCTGTTGCTGCAGTACCGCTCACTGTAGCCCACACAGGCGGCATACTCCATGATGTGGTACAAGTAGTTCTGTTCTTGCGTGCCGTGTAGGAGGTGAGCCATGGGACCCACGGCGTACGCTGCCACGTCCTCGCCGGCGTGAGTCTCCACGCCCAGGGGAACACAGCCGGGCTGCCGGTAGTCCGGAGAGTCTCAAGTGTCCAGTATTTAAGGGGAGAGATTGGGGGGTGGAGGGGAGGGTGGAGGGGGGAGAGAAAATATTTAGTTTTGTGTGTAGTAAGAGTTTTACAGTACAAACAGTATAACGTCCTTATGGCTGAATTTTATTTATTCGAAGTGTTATTGAAATTGGTCCAAAGATAACATAGTTATTGCCCTTTAAATAGGCCCTCTTTTTAATTTAGACACCCGGTTCTAATTGCAACACAATGTTATGTATCAATCACTCAAAGCGAGAAAGGGGTAGAGGGAAAGAGAAAGTTTCGTTTTATGTGTCGAAAGAGTTTCATTACACTTCCAACACAATGTTATGAGTCGTCTGAGTGCCCAAGTGTCTGTTTCTCAAAGGAAGAGTGGGTGAGGAGAAGAAAAAGTTCAGTTTCATACGCAGTAGAATTTTGCAGCACAAATTGCAACACAAAAAGAGTGTTACAACACAATGTTGAAGGTCGTATGAGGGCCCAAATATTGATTACTCAGAGGGAGAAGGGGTGAGAGGGATAGAAAAAGTTTAGTTCTACAGGTGGTAGGAGTTTTATCGCTCTACTGTACAGGTGTCCTTCCAGCTGAATAGCTGGCATGCCTTTTTACTTGTGTCAACTGGTCACTTTTAAGCACAATGGGACTATCTCTAAAAATGCTGTTTTGAGAAAATCGAAGGTGAAGTTTTTGCCCCGTGTTTAGTTTTTTAAAAGACAAGGAGAGTTTTCTCTATAACCAAACAAATATACACACAATAAGAAACCAAACTTTTTCTATAGGTAGGGTAATGTTCATTTTTGGCGAAGTTCAAGATTTCTGGAAACCCCTGAAATCTGGGTTAGCCCGCTTGTCCTTAAAAGCGACCAACTATCTGTATATCCATCGTGTTGTTGAGTTGCAGTCCACACAGTCGCAGTGTGACGTAGTTGTTAGTATAAGGGGGTATAGTGGTTTATTTAGCCTCAGATTTTCAGTTAGCTCTAGCACCAGATGTAAATATGAAAATCAGAATGTCAAAATTATTTTGCACAATATATTCACGTTTGTAACGATACACGAATGGTGTCTTTTGCCGGCGGGCTGTGTGTCATAAATTGTGTTTATCCCTTTGGCTTGAGATTATAAAGGCTGGTCGCCACTGTGTTGTCACACGCCATGACACATGTTAAACAGCCATGTGTTTAGCTGATCGACTTGTTTGGTCTGTTTTGTCTTGGGTGCCTGCGGGGGGGGGGGCGGTGGCGGCGAATATTTGTAATCGAACAGTGCCAGCATATTCAAGCAAAATCTGATATTTGCCCTGATATGGGATTCGTTCCCAAGTGTACTGTTGGGTGACCGTTGAAATTTTTAGGTTTGCAAGTGTGATGGTGCGGTGCCGTTTAAAGATTGTAGGTTCGCAAGTGTAATACACACCCTCCAAAAGAAGCATCTGTCTGAGCCGGCCGCGTTCCTTCTCGACAGTGGATGGCAGCTTTGACAATTCTGACTATACATGTAATATAATCATTACCTGTTTCGACCCCTGTGACGTCATGTCTGCCAGAGAAGGGACCGTTGGTGTAGCCCAGGGTCGTATAGGGTAAACCGTCCAAGGGAACACTGTTGGAGTCTGGTGCAGTTACACCTGGGATGTGGGATAACGCAATCTTAACACATGAGGGGGACTTGGGATGTATATTATAACAATAATTTAAAAACGAAAGCAAAAAGCTCTAAATAAACAATACTTTAAAATACGTCAGAAGAACGGTAGACACACGAGCCGTACAGTATGCTGCCAATACAGAGTGTACATCTTACGATAATCGGGCTAGAAAACAACAGAGAGATCGAAAAAAAATGAACACAATTGTGTTCACTAAAACATAATTAGTTAATTAAAGGGGAAGACCTCCAGTTTTAACGTCAATGTCAAATAGGATGGGACTGAGTCAAATGGGAAAATTCGTGTAAAGTGCTTCTCTAAGGTCACAAAGTTGGAGTGAACTAAGCATCAAACCCCCGAACCCACAACTCGCGATTACACCTCTGGTAGCCTAATACGGGGTGCCCACTACGGATGGGATCGGCGTGTTTGTTTTCAGTTTCAGGCGATCGAGTCGGGCGATCGGCCCGATCCAGCCGTAGTGGGCACCCGGTATAAGACCACCCGGCAACCGACACCACCAAAGAAACGAGCAACATCAACACACAGAACAAAACCTGAAGAAACTCTCCTCACCGAGTATGTCGTGCCCGCGAGGGGCGTAGCCCTGGATGGAGAAGGCGTGGCTATGGTCAGCTGTCACCAGGATAAGCGTGTCTCGCCTGCTCGTCCTAAGGAACGCCCTCTCCACCGCCTCGTCCATCGCGATTGTCTCATGAATAGCCGTGTAGGCGGAGTTTACGTGGTGGCCCCAGTCGATGCGAGCGCCTGATTGGGCAGTCGAGAAATTGGCAATATTATTGTAATAAAAACAACAATCATCATCATCATCATCATCATCATCATCATCATCATCATCATCATCATCATCATCATCATCATCATCATCATCATCATTCCATTTATATGGCGTATAATTTTATCCATACCCTACAATTATTATGCTTTCTGCTCGTTATAACTATTATTACTCCTTGTATCCTTGGACCATATTATGCTGACCTCCTCACTCTGGTCAGGAAACGCAAACTGCAATTGTATGGACATGTCACCGGTTCATCCAGCCTTTCTAAGATGATCCTGCAAGGCAGCGTCCAGGGAAAAGGAAGTAGAGGCAGACCGAAGAAGAGTTGGGAGGACAACATCAAGGAATGGACAGGCCTGGAACTCAAAGACACGTTCAGTAAAGCTGAAGACCTGAAGGAGTGGAGGAAGCTGGTGGCCAAATCTTCAATACCGCCCAGACGGACATCCAGTCTACGGGATAGGTGAGGTTGGTGAAGGTGAAGGTATCAAAATTGGGACAGAAGAGTCGCGCATACGTTAGATTCCAGACATCACCATGAAACGGGTTATGTGTGTGGGAAAGGTACTTTAACTTGTTAATGTTGTGGTTCTTGTTGTTCTTGTTATTGCTGATGCTGTTGTCGTTGCCGTTGTTGTCGTAGTCTTTTTCTTGGGACAGCTGTAAAAGCACGTGCGAGGAGAGCGCCACAGATACGTCCATCTTCTTTACTTTCTGTCTGTTTGTCTTGCTTTTCCTTTGTACTAAATGAGCGCTATCGCATCGATATGCTTCTCTTTACTCATATAACCTGTTCCTGTTGCCGCCTTGATGTTACCAGACTTCACCACTTTTCCTCTGTTCTGCCAACCACACTTTCCAACCTTTCCTCTCATCTGCCGACCAGACTGTTCCAGTTCTTTACCAGACCATTCCAATTTTATTTTATTTTCTTACCCGACTGTACTTTTCTCATGTTCTGCCTACCAGACTGTACTTTTACTCTCTGCCTACCATACTTTTACCACCTTCCTCTGTGTGCCCATATACAAAAGAGATACTCGGCAATAATTTGCAGAGACACCATCGGAATTGTTTCTATAGACATTTAGAACTAATAAATCTGCTATGATAATTTACTAGTAACTCCATCAAGCGCTCACTTTTTTCTCTAGTTCTCTCTTGACCATGTTCTCTAGATTTGAGTAAAATATTACTCAATCATGTCACTCATTCTTCAAGTACATCCCTATCAAGCACTCACCTTCAACCATTAGGAAATAGCCTCTATTGTCTTTTTCCAAGACCTGAAAAGTTCAACACAAAATCGTTTGATCTTAAATTTAGAGACAGGCGGTCTTTCGGATAGTCAGTGAGAGGGTTGTGGAGAGAGAGAGCGAGA
>NW_004797859.1:73475-76057 GCF_000002075.1 Aplysia californica | reverse complement strand
GTTATGTGTATATATGAGAATACGTTTGTGAGTATATGTGTACGCACATGTGTATGTGTGCGTGTATGTGAGTGTGTGTCTACGTGTAAGTTTGCGTGTGGTGTCCGTATGTGTGGGTGTGTGGTGTGTGTAAGCGTGCATGTGCGTGTGCGTATGTATGTGTGTCATGTTGTTTTTTTCTTGCTCTAGTCGGGTAATGACACCTAGAATAGAGTGGGGCCCCACCTTTAGGGCGGCCTCCGTCATATCTGCCAGTGACAGCTCTGTCTCGTTGTTGGCAGTCTCCTCATCGAAAATGTCCATATGACTTGGGCTAAACAAGCCTGTGGGATAAAACAGGATCAGCATTAGTTTAGTGTAAAAGAGAGGGTGGTTTTATATCCACTTGCAACACAATAAGGTCATATAAGTGCTGAAGATTAGAGGTGTTACGAGAGAGTAAAAAACACAAAAAGGAGGAGATAAGGACAATAGATGTTTAATAGGGAAGAAGGGGCCAAAACCATACCAGAGCAACCGCTAACCACCCACAAACATCAGACTTATGGAGAATATATAAATCGTAAAGAAGTAGGAAAATATTGGAAATGGAAAAACATCAGTATGTAGGGTAAACGTTTGAAATACAAACATAGGAAGTGAAAAATAAAACATCAACTGTGAAAAAGCATCAACAGTACGAGAAAAAAATAAAACACATGAAGTGGGAATACATTAAAAATGAGAAAGTCGTAAGACATAAAAAGAGGGAAAAAACATCAGAAACGGACAAAATGTGAAACAACAGAACTGGAAATTAAGCTTCAAAAGTGGGGGAAAAAAACAAAAGACAACAGAATTCGAAAAATATCAGAAGTGGAAAACCAAAACATCAGAAGAAGAAAAACATCAGAAGTGGGAAAGAACATAAAACATAAAATGTACAAAAACATCAGAAGTAGGAAAGAACATAAAACATAAAATGTACAAAAACATCAGAAGTAGGAAAGAACATAAAACATAAAATGTACAAAAACATCAGAAGTAGGAAAGAACATAAAACATAAAATGTACAAAAACATCAGAAGTGGGAAAAACATAAAATAACAGCAAGGGAAAAACGTAAGAAGAGGAAGACGAAACGATTAGAAAAGGGAAGGGGGGGAAAAGGAAGGAGAAAAACGTTAGAAGGCGAATAACAGGAGTCAACACCCCCACAGATTGAAAAGCCTCAAACATCGAAAAACACCAAAAAAGGAACTGCAGCAATGGATAAACATCCGAGGTGAGAAGGAGCACTAATAAACCTTTGTCGAAGAGAAAAGTGTTACTCTCAGACAATTAGTAGACACCTCGTTAAGTCAGAATTACAAAGTTTTATCCGACATTTTGGGAAGTTTGGGGTTATTAAGACCATGAGGTCAGAGACCGAATGTTCTATCTGTTCTATCAAAATCGTAAGATCATTTGGAGTCATTATCAAGCAGTACAAAGAATTGCATTCAAAAGAGGCTTGATGTTGTGAAACTCAAATTTCTTAACGTCGCATTTCTCAAAACTAGGTACTGAGCGGATACTCGTAGAACTTTGTAATTCTAGGGTAGCGGAGTGAATCAACAAAGAGACAGCCAAGTGAATTAATAAAGAGACAGCTCTAGAGCGAAAATGCTATCGAGAGACAGTTCAGGGAAAGAAGTACAAGGGGCAGAGCACAAGAAAACACCCACCAACCGCCCTTTACCAAGCAGATAGTCCGTGTTGTCCAAGTCCAGCTGGTCAAACTGAGTCTTGTTCCAGACGTAGCTGTGAGTGGCGCCCCGGTTTTCTTTGTCCTTCTCCCACTCCTGGGCAGGGGAAAAATCCAAAGTTTTATTTAGTGGATCCGAAAAACAAAAGGTCAAAGTCACCTTGGGGTCGTTTCGGGTAAAATTATGCGGTTTTCTTTGTCCTTCTCCGACTCCAGCACAGGAAAAATAAACACGGACGGGGGTCCGAACAATAGAGGGTGTAAGTCACCTTCAGGTCGTTTCGAGAAAAGCGCAAAAAAAGCTGGACGTTAGAATGATCTTATACTACAAGTTTGGTTAATTTGTTCTTAGTCTACATCTGTCTCTTTTGCCTCACCATTTCCTTTGAGGGAAAGATGTCAGCATTGACAGGGTTGCTTTTAGTCTTGTTTTGTTTTCGTTTTTGTTTGTTTTTTGTCATGCTTTCTGTTTTCTTTACATTTACATATTATAACCCCTTGCATTCACCTTTTGCCGAAAACGAAGTCTGAAATGGAATAAAAGATTTACAAAGAACCTTTTCTGAATATTTTGATAATCAATGACGCATAAATATGCCTTTTTTCAAAACAACTTTCTAAATGTAAGTGTCCCCGTCGAAACAACTTGGATCGTTTAGAAAGCAGGCTTCTGACCCTGCCTGTCAGAGCTAAGCCAGGCTGAGACTACTGAGAGGGATACAACATCCTAGCAGAAAGACCAGACGCCGGTCAATATATTTCCATTATTATTGTTAGGGTTAATAAAGTTCTATGTGTGTGTGTTGTTGTTGGGTGGTTTGTTTATTTGTTTGTTGTTGTTGTTGTTGTTTTTTGG
>NW_004797859.1:70931-72054 GCF_000002075.1 Aplysia californica | reverse complement strand
TCTCCCTCTCTCTCTCTCTCTCTCTGTTTTCTATCTCTCTGTTTTCTGTCTCTCATATATCTCAGTTTACATATTACTTAATGTCACCTCTTCAAGGAGTTTCAGATGTCGATTATAAAGGAGGAAATAATCCTTCTTTAATGTGTCTAGGGTATCGACCTTTGTCTGTGCCGGCAATTGTAAGTTTGGCGCATTAGCCGTCTCGCTGTCTGAACATACGGACTTCAACATAAGTTAAGGACCACTTGCAAACACTATGTGTGATCTTCTTGCGTCGACCTGCACGTGAGCGTTCTTGGACTGATCCAGTGGCATGATGGCGCTGCCTCAGGTGGACAATGACAGAGTGTGACACTGCAAGCCTTCTGGCAACCTCTCGGGCTCCAACTCCATCCTGCAGCCATGCCATAGCTCTGGCACAATCAAAATCTCTCAGCTGTCGTCTTAATGGTATGTTGATGCGATTGTGGATCTAGCGCAAATGGCGAGTTATATTGCCACCAAAGTGAGCACAGTTCGAGATCATACGTCAGTATATGACGTGCACCACAAATTGTAACTGAGGAATATCCGTGGTGTCACACAAATCGATAAAAAAAACCAGCAAATTGGCTAAAATTCCCCGAGGGTTCCTGTGCTGCACGTGATGGTTTTTTTGGTCCTTTAGGAGGCTTTGCAATACGCGTTGGTAACCCATTAACACTTTCAGAGCAAACATTTTGAAACATTCCTTGCTGTCTTTTTTCTGATTTTTTTTTAAAATCAGGGCTGTCTGTCAAGGTGATCCTTAACTTTTCTTGAAGTCAGTAATTTGGTGGTCAAATAGGTGAGCTGCCCATGTGAGCAGAGCTATTTAAAAAATTTCAATCACATGAATATGAAAAGTTGTGAGTATAGGACGATATCTTTTCTTGATACTTTCAGATTTAGATTTTTTAATTCTGACAAATTGTTTTCAAGCACATGTGACCGAAATAACAGATTAAGTAACTTCAACTTCAATGAAATATATTCGCCTAAATAGTGGGCTTAGAATCTATCAACTATATTGTGTGTATAAGCATGTAAATCAGAGAGTGCGTAGTCGAGTGCACACACACACACACACACACACACACACACA
>NW_004797859.1:64227-67121 GCF_000002075.1 Aplysia californica | reverse complement strand
TTTTTCAAAGCGGCGGTTTCTGACTAACGAAACAAGATACCTGAGGGAGTCCGTTAACTGGGCCAGACGGACAGAGCCGGCCATATTTTGTCGGTTGTGGCCAGCAGTGGGGAAAAGGCAATGATGTGTACATTAAGAACCATCTAACACAAATTAAAAACACGGATTTTCATGACAAGAGGTTGATTACTGATAATAACTTTTATTCAGTTCTGGTTACAACAAAAGTAACAGTACAGCAAGTATAACAATAACACCAGCGAAACTCGATTGTTCCCTGGATTGACAGAAAGTATGAAGATTTATCCGTTACTTTTACCTGGCAGCCGTCACTGTAGAAATCCCCATTCCGTCGCCGATGAACAGGACAATATTTCGCGCCAAGTTCTTGTTCTGGTGACGGGCAACTGTGATCGCTCGCCTTAGAGCGTATCGTCCCACCTGGCGCCAGTATTCGCTATCTAAACAGAAAAAGGAAAAGATTTTATATGCATTTTTTTTTTGTGTCGTTGTTGTTTTTGTTGTTGTTTTGTTGGGGGGTGACTTTTTTTTGTTTAGTTTGGACTGGTTTGGTTTTGTGTGTGTTTTTTTAAACAAGTTTACCGCCCCATGAGACCGCTTTTGAGGCACACTTCGACGTCGCACGCAGAAGACCAGCGTTTGATTTTCGTGAGAAAAGAATCTTTTGTAAAGTATCACGGTCTTTCTGCTGCACGTTGTTATCCTCTCAGCCCGATGAGAGCTCTGTAGGCGGGCAATCAATCTAAAAGGAATTACAACTAGAGTTCTAGATCTATTCTCCGGTAAATGACGGGACAAATGAGGGGGTTTTTTCTGTCCCATCATTTACCGAAACTGAACACGTCACAGAATTCGCATTAAGATACTTTTGTTTCAAAATGACTGCATTTGACATGATTCTTAATTTGTCTATCAAATGTTCTGATCATTTACAGTTGAAATAAATATTGATTGATATTGAATTACAGTGTTATCATTGTAAGGAAGTATTGTCCAAATGTCCTGTCAGTTACCGTGGAATAGCCCATTATTCAAAGGAGGTGTATATTTAGCTCTTTAAATCCACTGCAATACGAAGGCTCCCACTCCCGAACGATAAAGCTCTATGGGAGTTACGATACCTTCATCTCTTACTTTTTATACAGTTTAGTAAGAGTTTTAAGGCGCTAGAAACTGCAAAGGAGAAAATATCACAGTACCGAGCCGTTTTTATACTCACTTTCTTCGTCCGTGACGACGGTTCGGATACACAAGAGCAGACACAGCACAGTTGTGCACACAGTCCAGAAGTCCGCGATCATTTTCCCTCGAGGTGCCATGGTTAACCCAGTCTCACTATAACCGTATCTTTGCTCGTAGGGGATGTCTTCACCTTGTTGCACAGTGGACTTCTGTCGAAAAAAGGTTACGTTTTAGTTTTAGTAAGAGTGTTGCAGCACTTTGCCACACAGATAGGCCATATTTGTAAGAGTTTTCACGCCACTTTGCAACTTAAATGAGGTCATTTTAGTGGAGAAGATTAAAGATGTTATCAGAGAGTAAATTAACATACAACGAAAAGGAAGAGAAGAAATAAAGACGAATCATGCTCGACCCACCAATGGTGATCGCCAGATGCAAGGAGAGCCTTCCCGACCAAGAGGAGACAGACTCCCATACACTCAGCACAATAAAAGAAAAGTGTGTGCGGGGGATCAGGAAAAAAAAGTTTGCTCCGAAGAGTGGTCTGGCGTGTCTCAAACCAGCTCCTCATGGAGACAAATAGCAGGAAGACCCTGGGGTGGATGCTGGAAAGGAGAGAAGAGCAGCTATGGATATGTGCCGCCTGCTATGATTCTAGCTCTGGATCCAAGTAATCCAAGTAATCCAAGATATATAATAGGAAGCAAGGAGCAAACCACACCAGAACACCCGCCAACCACCCACTGTTGAATGAAAGAGTTGTGTGATTCGTGGATTTTGACCATTGCACGTGCATGAGTTGGCCAAAAACGGTAGTCATTGTATGTTAAAGATTTTTTGTTATTTATTTAATGTGGATGCTTTCACATCCCCGTTGATACAACTTAAATCATTTTTTTTTGTGGGGGGGGAGGGGGGTGGTAAGTGTTTTACGGCGCTCGCAACTGCATAAGGTCATATAAGTGCGCGGAACACATCGAACGATCTGGTGTGGTAGGAATTTTCAATTTTGCCCTGGTGGCAGCCGAAGCCTACTCTTATCGATTTTGGACCGTCAAAGAATCTTTAACGTGCGCAACTTGCACACGGGACCTCCGAGATTTTCTTGCTCTTATCCGAGAAGGCTAGGTGTTAGATCTTACCTACCATAAGATCAGGGGTATGGCTGAAAGACAGCAGTAAGTAGGAGCCAAGGAGTAGCAGTAGAAAGGCTGCAGAAAGAGTCAGGAGCCCATAGGAGGAGTGAGGAGATCCTTGTTTAAACTCCATTGGTTTTTTTCTTAGAGGGGGGGGGGTTGCATCGATACAAAAAAAACAGACTTTTAAAAAAACGTTTACCTTGTTCTAATGGGAAGCAGGATCCGTGAATAAGTTCACTTAAATTCTGAAAAATCACATTAATTAGTAAAGGGTGTTTGTTTTTGTTGCTATTTTTTGTTTGTTTTTGTTTTGTTATTTTTTGCTGTTTTTGTTTTCATTTTATTTTTGGTTTTTGTGTATGTTGTTATTTGTTTGTTTGTTGTTGTTTTTGGGGAGAGGAGGTGTTTGGTTTTTTTTAATTGACTAAGATAGATACAAAAGGTAGATACATAAATATATACATAACATCGATGGATGGATGGTTGAATGGATGGAAGGATGGATGGATGGATGGATGGATGGATGGATGGATGGATGGATGGATGGATGGA
>NW_004797859.1:60736-63660 GCF_000002075.1 Aplysia californica | reverse complement strand
TGAAATGGTTGGTTAGTTAAGTTTTAGTAAAAGTTTAACGGAATTTGCAACACAACTATGCAACAACTATGCCATATTAAGTAACGAGGATTAAAGGTGTTATAAGAGCGTATCAAACACACAAAAAAGAAAAAGGAGTGATAAGAACAACAGATGTTTGATAGAAAAGAAGGAGCAATCCACAACAGAGCACCTACCAACAACCCATTCAAATGGTTGGTTTTGGAAGATTCTATCAAATTCGACAAAAATGGTACCTTTTGCACCTACGTAAAGGAAAATCTGGGGGTACTCAAGGGTGTAGAACCATGTAACATGGACATTTGACCAAACTTTCTGCAGTGTGCGCTGAATATAATGCTGTTATTGTGTTTTCTCCTAGCATAGTATACTGTACGGCAAGAGAATTAATTCTATTTAAAAAGCACAGAGGCTGACTTAATGTAACATTATCATTGGCGAGGTAGGTCTATAAGTCAAACTTAGTTTGACCGTGAAAATGTTAAAGTTTAGTGTCGCCTTAGGAAGCTTTGGAAAAAATGTTTATGATCTTTTATACAAAGTCAGTCATACTACGCAGTCCCCATCAGCTTGCCAACCTGTTCGATATCACCAACAGTAAGCCATTTTTGATATTTTGGTGGATGGTGGGAATCAAACGGGTGATGGAAAGCATGAGAGAGAGAGAGAGAGAGAGAGAGGGGGGGAGAGGGAGAGACGGACAGACAGACAAACAGACAGACAGACAGACAGAGAGCGGGGCAGTGAGGGTGAATGCCTGGTTTCTGATAGATAGCTTACCTCTGTTTTCGGAATTATCCAAAAGGCACAACATTCGTTTATCGGAACTAAGGCACATTGACTGCTCACATTGTCAAGCGCGAGAGATGGACTGGACGGCTCATTATGTAGGTCAACCGTCAGACCCTTTACCACCACGTTACGAGAGCACGTGAAATGAAATGGGGTAGTGAAGAGGGGGGAGGAGAGAGGTGGGGAGGCGGACTCAAAAGAGGACGAGATTTTGAAGTGGGGCCGAGTCGCATTGAGATCATCAACATGAGTGACTGTGTGTGTGTGACATCTTCGCCCTGTTGAGTTCACAGTGACTTTCGCGACAGAGCTGTGTCAATGAAATGGAGGTGACTTGTGGCTTTCTCATAGATAGATAGATAGATAGATAGATAGGTATAGTGGCGCCCAAAAGAAATTTTAAAATGTATTCACCCGATCATCGAGTTAAAGAAAGGCCTTACCCTGTCGTGCAGCATACAAAATTAGAGTTAAATAAATTCTGTATCATCTGACACATACATATTTCATCTACAATAAGAATCACCCGAGATATAGTCAATCAAAATAAAAATTAACCTTGAAAGATCTGACCGCAAAATTGTGGGAAATCAAACAAACTTAAAAGTGTGCTTGCGCGTGTATTGGGGTACATCAGCATTGCATTAGTGGAATAGACACGTATTGCAAATAACATGAACGAAGAATTTTGTCTCTGCAATACGCAATATTATTTTGATATGACTGTTTCAAAAAGATTATAAAAAACAGAGCTGTCGCTAATACTGTGCAAAACTTGGACTTTTTATTAAATCTGCCCAATAGAGCATTTTGTTTCGGAGACATCGGTTTCGTGAAAAGCTTGAACATATTGGGCGTCGATTGCGTTAAATTTTGGACATAATCGTCTGCCATTTTATCCCAAATGACACAGAAAGGTGAAAACAGAGAGTTTGGATTGGAAACAAAGTCGCGTGTCTTCACCTGGTGTTTCATGAGGCTCCTCATACCTATCGGATTCATATGGGGGTTATTTCTTGATGACCACTCCATCTTTGGTATGATTTGGTTTTTCAAGAATTTTCTTGTGGCGATAGTCCTCTGAGAAGGTGTTTAATCGTGCATAAAGGAGCTTATTTGAATGACACCATGACGAAATCAAGGAAAGGCATGACGTTCCACCACTTTCCGCGATGTTGTCGTCTAAACACACTTTTCTGTAGATTCTCACGAGTGGGGTTTTGTTCAGTCCATCCACCAGACCACTACAAACCATAACAGTTCCTCTCTGATATATACCTCTGTCGAAAATCGAATTAATACGAAATCAATGGCTCCAAAACAAAACTATAAATTTTAATGTTAAGTGCAAGTTTTGAGTCGTATTTTTGACTGCTCTGTTTTCCAATCTTTTTGAAACTACCATAATAAGATATTGATCATTGCTGAGAAGATAACATTCTCCAATCTTTTGATATTCAAAACACATCAAATCCTCCAATACTAATATACATCCAACACAAACGTGGTTAAGTTTCTTTGATTTCACACAATTTTGCCAAATCCGATTTTTTTTAGGTTGATTTTGAGTAATCACATCTCGGGCGACTCTATACATACGCTCGTAGATGAAATATTTTAATGTGTCAGAGCTGCTAAGCACAGAGGCTGAGACCAGAGAGGAGCTTGACCCAATATTGTGTTGGACTCGGGAGTCAGCCGATGAATCTCCCTCGGTGACAGCCTGATGTCCTATAGCTCGTCTGTCCTTTTTCTTTCGTTTGTTTGAGTAAAGAGAAGCACATCAACACAATAATAGTCATTTTGTGCTTTGAAAAAGTAAGACAGATAAACGGAATCAACGGAGGGAAAGTAGAGAAGTAGGACGTACCAGTGGTGCCCTCCAATCACCCGCTTTCCTATTTTCCGCCATCAGATAGATTAGTGGTATCCAAAAGAAACTTGAAAATGTATTCATCCAGTCATCGTGCCAGAAGACGTAGGATTCATTTATCCTGCATGAGTGGGTAGTACAAGGCTTTTAGTAACGATAATTTAAATGAATACATTTATGAGTTTCTTCTGGACACTACGGTATAGATCTCTCTCTCTCTCTCTCTCTCTCTCTCTCT
>NW_004797859.1:58525-59746 GCF_000002075.1 Aplysia californica | reverse complement strand
AGAGAGAGAGAGAGAGAGCGGTTTGTAAGGGACAAGAGAACTGGACTTCAAACAAATTAAAGAATAACAATAATTAACACTTCGTATATTAAGAACTGATAATGACTTTTTACTTCCTAAGAAGAAGGAAAGTTATAAACCCTTGCTGACTACCGCAGTAAAGAGAATAAAGAAAATGGAATAATAGCAGGCAACTTGTCATGATCATAAATGTTACTGGGGGGGTCTCGTGGCTGAGAGCTTAAGGGGGTTTTCACCTCTCATTCAAAGATCCCGGGTTCGAATCCGGGAGGCGACGGAAAAATTTTCTTCTCTAAAATTGTCTCCTTTCACCTTCTTTCCTGCTCTCTAGAAATGTTCTGTCATCTGCTTTCGTCTGCACTTTCTGCCCCCACCCCCTCATCTCCTTAGCCCCCTCCTCTGGGCTCCAGACTCTTTCTGCAGCTTTTATACTGCTTCTCCTTGGCTCTTTCTTACTGCTGTCTTTCAGTCACACCCCTGGTCTTAGGTATGTAAGATTTACGCCTAGGCTTCTCGGACAAGGGCGAAAAATCTCGGAGATCCCGTGCGCAAGTTCAGCACGTTAAAGATTCCTTGGTTGTCCAAAATCGATAAGAGTAGGCTTCGGCAGCCACCTGGGCAAAATTCAAAATTTCCTACCAACTGAAAAGGTTTCGTTGTGTGTCCCGCGCGCTCATTATATGACCTTGTGCAAAATACGAGCGCCGAAAAACACTTACAATAAAATAAAATGTTACAATCGCTGCAGATGGCAAAGACTTTCCCTCTCTTAAAGCGGTGTGCTTATCTGCCTACTGAACATGTGATAAGTTGGTAAAACTTTCTAATGACCTCGCTAGTGACCTCCAAGCGCTGTTGTTTTTTTCAGAAGAATTTTCCACAAACCGAGCACTCGTGGTCTGTAAGGCCAGTGTCACTGTAAGATTAAAATGGCTGTTAATCGTATACAGATTTAATTCATTTTAAATACACTAACTCTGTGACCCAGGAACGGGGAGGAGGGGTGCTCGGGGGAAAAAGGGTGGGAGGGGGTGCAATCGTTTTTATGATTGATAGCATTCAAGCTCGAGACTTTTCAAGAGCGATGTCAGCTTTGTTGTATCGTATTAAAATTTTTCGTCTGTCCTAAATTTTTCTGTCCACATTTCTTTTAGCCCGGTACCGAGTGCGCGCGCTCTCTCTCTCTCTCTCTCTCTCTCT
>NW_004797859.1:54811-56641 GCF_000002075.1 Aplysia californica | reverse complement strand
GGGGGAGGGAGGGAGGATGGGGGAGGGAGGATGCTCTGCTGATATATCTAAGATATAGGGCAGAGAGGGGTTACGGGGGAAGGGGGAGGGAGGGTGGGAGAGAGGGAGAATGCTCCAATGATAGATATAGAGCAGAGAGAAGGGAGGGAAGGAGGGAGGGAGAATGCTCCAATGATAGATACAGAGCGGAGAGAAGGGAGGGAAGGAGGGAGGGAGAATGCTCCGATGATAAACTCTTACAATAAGGCGGAGAGAGGGGACGGGGGAGGGGGAGAGTGGGGAAGGGAGGGGTGGGAGATGGAGAATGCTCCGATAATAAACATAGAGCGGAGAGAAAGGATGGGGGGGAGGGAAGGAGGGAGGGAGGATGGTCCGATGATACACTCTTAGATATAAAGCGGAGAGGGGGGGACGGGGAGAGGAAGGGAGGAGAATGCTCCTATAATAGATATAGGGCGGAGAGACGGGATGGGGAGGGAGAGGGGGAAAGGGGGAGGTAGAGTGCTCCGATGATACACTTTTGGATATTATATAGGCAAGGAGTTTACCTTGGATATAGGCCAGAGAGATCAGACGAGAGCGGAATGAAAGAGGGAAGGAGGGGGGGGGTGCTCTGATGATACAGTCTTAGATATTGGACAGAGAGAGGGAAAAAGGAGAGGATCGGAAGGCGGAGGGAGGGAAGGAGGGAGGGAGTATGCTCCGATGATACACTCTTAGATAGGCCAGGGAGGTGGACCAAGGAGAGGGAGTGGGAAGCGGAGGGAGAGACGGTGCTCTGATGATACAGTCTTAGATATAGGCCGGAGAGGGGAAAAGGGGGAGAGAGAGAGAGGGGGTGAGGAAGAGAGGGAGGGAGAATGCTCCGATGATACACTCATAGATATAGGGGGAAGAGGGGAGACGAAGGAGGGAGGGAAGGGAGTGGTGTCCGTACGGAGTGCTGACTTTTCACCACTTAAAGATGGCCAGAGAGTAGGTCGAGTTAACCGGAAGGGACAATAGGCAACGTAATCACCAGCGCGTTGCTGTTCATCTCTACGGTTTCCTTGGTCTTCTAGATCATTCGGTGTTTCGAACGAAAGTTATTGTCAACGAACTTACAGTTGTAACTTCTTTGAGTGGGCAGTCCACGTTTATCAAGACGCTCGGACTCAAGTACCTGTCTTGGAGCGAACAAGTGCGCTGTGTGTTTGGGGGGGTCCGTGTGTATCTGTGTGTGTCTGTGTGAGTGTGTGTTTGTGTGTGTGTGTGTGTGTACGTGTGGGCGTGTATGTAGGTGTGTGTGTGTGTATGTGGGTGTGTTCATATGTGTGCGTGTGTGTTAGAAAACAAGAGAGTGGAGTAAGAGAGGGTGATGAGACCGGGGAAAACAAGTAGAGGAGAGAAAGAGAGAACCCCATAACACTATCCTGCCTGTCAGGGCCAATCCGGGCAAAGAGCGACACAACATCCCAGCAGGACCAGGATGCTATTTCATTTCTGTTTTCTTTACTGAAACTTACAAACGTAAAGCTATATCATACATTCTATGAAATATTATGCAAATATATTATATTTCTGTTTTGTGTTTGGTGATTCCAAAGATCCCAGAACATTGTCTTTGGCTGCTGCTGGTCGAACAATAATATATATGTGTCTGCTCTGTCTTCAAAGAGTGAATCAATGAGACAATAGTGACGTCACAAAAATCCTGCAGTGTGACATCCTCTTCCCAAATATTGGTAACATAAGGATGTTTTGGAAAGTAATGAGGGTAAGACGGTCTTGAAGAATTCTGTCGGTATACTAAACGTTCCTAAAGCCTTTCCAGAACGTATTTATTATTAT
>NW_004797859.1:51503-54711 GCF_000002075.1 Aplysia californica | reverse complement strand
TAGATCATTCGGTGTTTCGAACGAAAGTTATTGTCAACGAACTTACAGTTGTAACTTCTTTGAGTGGGCAATCCACGGTTATCAAGACGCTCGGACTCAAGTACCTGTCTTGGTGCGAACAAGTGCACTGTGTGTTTGGGGGGGGGGGTCCGTGTGTATCTGTGTGTGTCTGTGTGAGTGTGTGTGTGTGTGTGTGTGTGTGTGTGTGTGTGTGTGTGTGTGTGTGTGTGTACGTGTGGGCGTGTATGTAGGTGTGTGTGTGTGTATGTGGGTGTGTTCATATGTGTGCGTGTGTGTTCGAGTCAGAGAGAGAGGGGGGGGGGGTTAGAAAACAAGAGAGTGGAGTAAGAGAGGGTGATGAGACCGGGGAAAACAAGTAGAGGAGAGAAAGAGAGAACCCCATAAGACTATCCTGCCTGTCAGGGCCAATCCGGGCAAAGAGCGACACAACATCCCAGCAGGACCAGGATGCTATTTCATTTCTGTTTTCTTTACTGAAACTTACAAACGTAAAGCTATATCATACATTCTATGAAATATTATGCAAATATATTATATTTCTGTTTTGTGTTTGGTGATTCCAAAGATCCCAGAACATTGTCTTTGGCTGCTGCTGGTCGAACAATAATATGTGTCTGCTCTGTCTTCAAAGAGTGAATCAATGAGACAATAGTGACGTCACAAAAATCCTGCAGTGTGACATCCTCTTCCCAAATATTGGTAGCATAAGGATGTTTTGGAAAGTAATGAGGGTAAGACGGTCTTGAAGAATTCTGTCGGTATACTAAACGTTCCTAAAGCCTTTCCAGAACGTATTTATTATTATTCTTCACTGCCTTCTTGATCTCGTCAAGACTGGGGGTGGGGGAGTGGGATGGGGGGGGGGGTCTAGTTCCTCGAGTGTCAGGGTTTTTTGTGGGAGGGGGTTTGTTTGTTGTTGTTGCTGGGTTTTTTTGTTTGTTTGTTTGTTTGGGGGGGGTTGTTTGTTTGTGTTTGTTTTTGTTTTTTGGTGGGGGGGTTGTTTTGTTTGGGTTTTGTTTTTTTTTGGGGGGGGTGCTGTCGAGAGCTGAGCAGACTACTGAGAAAGGCTTGTCGAGAAGAGTGGAGAAGTGTTCTACCCAGCGCTCGATGATGCTTATTTTGTTGTTGTTGTTTTTGTTTTGTTTTTGTCTTATAGCAGGATGCTGCCGCCATTAGCGGATAGAATGGGCGTCGTGTTGGGTTTCCGTTGTGCGAAGCAGCTGAAACAGCGGAGAACATTCACAATCTGGTTCTGTCCCCGTCGTTTTATGCAAGAAAAATTCTGAAATTATGCAAACCGAGCCCAAAAATGTGAAATTAAGCGATTCTGTTGATTTCAACAAAGAATGATAAAGGAAAATAATCAGAAATTATGAAAAAAATGATCAAATTTTGCTAAATTATGCGGGTGCTTAAAACCAAGGGGACAGACAAGCAAAGAGTCATTGTCACTTCTGCCCTGCTGTCTCAAGGTTGAAGAAAAATAACGATCTGCTACTTGAGAGACGTATAGGCCACACTACAACAAGCACAAAACTGGGGTGTGAGAGACATGAGCTTAAATCTCAAATGCCTTGAGCTGTCATGGTCTTTCACCTGCTCTGCTCGGTCCTACCATGATAGTCAGGCCACTGAAATGGAAGTCCATCCTCTTACAATCTTACAATCATTCCGAAATGAAAGGGCACTGAACTCATCAAACCACAACAGCACCGAATGGTTAGGCTTTTCATCACTTCAAGCAGAAGATATTATGAGTTCGATTACCGCCTGGAAAAGTTATCTTATAGAGTATGTTTCCTGTACTCCAGTACTCACTGTTTATCTACGTGGATGTTGTATCCCACTCAGCCCGGGATGGCCCAAACAGGCTTTGCTGAAGCAGCCAACTTCCTTATTGATTAAAATTGTCAATAGTTGTGTAAATAATGAACAAACTCTAAGCAGACGCTGAAGTTGTCAAAGAGAGCAGAACTCTGGGCTGGACAACAAGACATCAGCATGAGAATCACTTCATATATATATATATATATATATATATAGATAGATAGATAGATAGATATATATATATATATATATATATATGTGTGTGTGTGTGTGTGTGTGTGTGTGTGTGTGTGTGTGTGTGTGTGTGTGTGTGTGTGTGTGTGTGTGTGAGTGTATGTATGTGTGTGTGAGAGAGAGAGAAGAAAAAATCAAAAGAGAGACAAATGAAAAGGTAAGAAAAGGTAACCAGACGACGACTGGATATCAGAAGTCTTGAAGATAAAGTCTGTCTTTGCATATTGTGTCCTGTTTGTAAGGATAGTATCGGGGGTGGGGTGGTAGTAGGGTTTGTTGTTCCTTGCTTGGTCAAATTACGCTCAAAAGGAAACGAGGCAGGACTTATTTCTGATATAATACTTGTCGAGTTCCAGGTCCCGGGGAACTGCTCTGTTTTTGAGAGTGAGGAGGATGAGGGGTGAAAAGGACTTACATAAGCAGAAGGAAGATCACAAGGAGGTAGTTAGTGATTACAGACACACCGAGCCAATAGCTAAGTTCTCTGCCAAAAATTTAGTGACCACTGATGAACCTTCTCTCCCCCCTCACCCCCCCCCCCCCCCTCGTTTTCCCTTTCTCATACGACCCTCATTTCCATACATACACAAACCGCCCGAAGCACATGCATAATACTGATAAGAGCAAAACTCACGTAATAATGTATTAGGAGCAAGGCGTGAGCTAACAGAGCTAGATAAGTGCAAATCTAGTTGGTAGCCCCCCCCCCCTCCTCTCGCCCAATCTTTCCCCCTACCCCAGAAATAATTATACTGTACTAACGCAAAAGGTATGTTCACTTCCCGGTAAAAACCCCTGGTGTTCTATACAGATTTTCAAATTCCATTAATTTGTTCACATCAAAGTTTTCTCTTTCCACGTGTGACTATTTGTAGCGTTCCCACGGGGAACCTATTTTGAAACATGGACAACCTGGGCTTGGTTTCAGTTGCAGATTTAAACCTGTGGTGAAGTATACATCGGAGTTCTCTCCCACAGGCCTACATTAAAAGCAGCGCCATAATGGGGTTAGCATTTATTTATAAAATTAGATTCGAATAAAACACAACAACAAAATATATTGGTCAGGCTATGTTGAGGCACGTACGGCATACGATCCATCGTACGGTATCTCAGCTTTATGCGA
>NW_004797859.1:45999-51403 GCF_000002075.1 Aplysia californica | reverse complement strand
TGTGTGTGTGTGTGTGTGTGTGTGTGTGTGTGTGTGTGTGTGTACCTGTATTGAAGGTAGCTCGATCCACAAATCGAAACTGAAAACTTTGACATACTCGTACATGTATTTGTCAAGTTAACAGTCCCCTGAGCTGTAGCACCCCCAATGACTTAGGCGGTGGTAGACGTTTCTAACAGACCTATCGCATTCCACGCTCAAACAAAAGATCTGGCCCCGCGTGTTTGATTGTGAAGGATTTGATTACAACATACCAGAATGGTAGCTTTTGACATGGTTATCCTGTCAGCCTTGAATGTATCAGAATCAGAAGGAGATTCGACGACAGTTATCTGCAATGTGTTATGGGAATTACTTATAACGATTGAATCTATAAATATACCTTCTTGCAAATAGGAAAGAGATTTGGTTTGGTTTGTTTTCGAAAGCATTTTAGAGCATTTACAACACAATTAGGTCAAGTAAGTACCGAAAACTAGAGGTGTTACAAGACAGTAACAAACACAAAGAGGAGGAGAGATAAGGATGATATATATTATGTTTGTTTATTAAGAAAGAAGGAGCAAACCACACCAGAGAACCGTACCCGTAAACCGCCCATGACGATTTGGTGAAGAGCTTATCAATGACTAGGACACTATATTTCAAAAAACAAATTCAAAACGTAACACTGGTGGTGAGTCAGAAACAGATCACGAATATTGTATTTTTTCAAACACGGCAAGAAAATGTCGAGACATACTGCCTACCGCCTGGCCATAAATTCAGATCACATATCATGGGTAGCCAGCCACTTCCTATTGTATAAAATACACTTGACAATGCAAAAGATCATGAAGTTACAAGACTAAAAATAAGAATAATTTACATATTTAATTGTACACGTATCAAGAACCATACGACTACAAACATAAAAGAAAACATTCAAGTAACCTCTAGAAAGGAACCTCCCTCTGTCTACGTTATATATCCACTGCTTAATGCAAGACTCTGCCATATGCCATTTTAAGGATAGGATTTGGTAGAAAAGAATTTGGTAGGCAGACCTTTACCAAAGAGTTGGTCTTGTCCATTGCACGCCCCCATCCCCCCCCCCACCCCTCTTCTCCAACCTCAAACAAATCCCATTTCACTGTCTGCAGATTTTTATACAATACATGTACACAATTCACTGAAGAAAAAAAAAACAATTTCAAGTTAGACTGTACATTGATGCACCACCACATTTATTAGTTTTGAGTTTTAGTTCTACATGCCCTCACAATGCAAAGATTGTCATTTAAGAGGCTGAAGATAGATACAAATAGACTTGCGTTTCTCATACTCATTATGAAATGAGACTGAGGAAGACAAAAGTAGTCCAAAGAGTGGGGTTCGTTTTACGCTCCTGCCTGGACTTAGGAAAGAAAGTTTCCACCATTCAGTGACAGATAGAGAGAATACCCTTGTTCTACAATGAGCCTTCATTCTTTACTTGAGAGGGGGGGGGGTGTAGATACAATATAGGCTTAACGCCTCGACTGTATACAAATGGGTTTTTTTTAAGGTGGGAATTTTTATTTCCCGTCTGTCGGTTTATTTACATATAATACAGAGGAGTCCACTTGAACCAAAATCCGCACAACGGCCAGATTCTCTTTGGTTTAGCCGTGTATTCAGTTCAAAACGTTGCCTAAAGAGAAGAAAAAAATATTTGGGATTTCATTTCCTTTCAGTTTACCGCTGTTTTCGGATTAACCATGTTCGGTTTAAGTGGACTCCAATGTAGACTCATTACGACAAGGCTCCACTTTCACTTCACTGAATGCCATAATCCAGAAGAAGCTAGAACTGATGACATCCACACAGAACTAAATAGGCTGTGCATTAATTTAATTGTGCGGCTTGTAGAACGCAAAATAACTTTTGATAACACATTCCTTTCAGCTGCTTTTAAATTCATGATTTTTAACACAACCATCATCCTCTTGGCAGCTTGATACACCCTAAAATTAATAACAAATATTTAATAACTGTTTCATCTTAACATGATAATATAACATAGACTTTTGCTATATCAAAAGCTAAGACTAATAATAAAAATCACACATCACTGCATTACCCAAATCATTATACATCTGAGCACACAATACTGATTAAACTGGGCTTTCATCCCAAACAAAAACAAATCACACCACAAAAAAAACCTGTACCATAACACACACAAAAATTAGTTGGAGCAGGGTTGGGGGGGAGTGGGGGGGGGGGACAAGTTGTTCCAGTTCACGTTGAAAATAGACTGAAATGTTCCAGATTTGTTAAGTACTGAAATGTTCTTGGCAGTGGTTTTACCTTGCATTTAAGTCATCCACCGGGGTTGATGATGTTAATTGGCACCACAAAAAACAAAACGAAAGGCATCTCTTCCTCCTTAATTTACTCAGAAACAGTTACATATTCACTCAGATCGCCTTTTCACTTACAACCAGCTACACATGCCAATTTTTATCGAAGCTACGTCATTTATGAGTTTGAGAAAAGCTATTGCTGTACTGTACAGGAGTTCTTTAAATGAGCAGTGTAGATATCAATAGACCTTCACACTTTTGACAAATTTTAACACAGCTTCACATCTACGAAATTTCACTAAGAAATGGCCTAGCCCTTCTGAGAGAGAGTAATTATCTGGCACTGGAGATACAAGTACAGATTTTGGTACCTGTAGAGGAAAAACACATTACAAGAAATTTACCATACATTTATCAAGAAAAAAGATATCTAAATTTATTTATAGAGTTTTAAGACAGGTGTCTTACTTTTTAAACTAACCACACCCTGAATACTTCTAATTCTGCTGTTTAGGTTCATAATGCCCGCTGGGTTTTCTTTTTATGATTCCTACCCTTTATGATCAGAACTTGCCTCGTCATTGTAAGGATGAGACAGAAAGTTTGTTATACATTTCATGAGTGAAAAATCAATTGTTTACAACTGTCCACTCGCATTCATTCAACAAGCAATGCTTTCAAACTCTGTATTTGCATCCTTCTCACATACATGCAAGCATTATATATACACATGAACTCAAGCACTCACAAACATACAAACACGCAAAATACATTTACAACATTTCATTCCATGGTCCCCTTAAAACTATTTCATTGCGCTTGGGGAAGGGAGGGGATGAAAGGGGGGGGGGGGGGGGAATTGTTTACAAACTATACTTCTTGCCCTGAATACTTCACAAAAACATAAATCAAGCCAAACACCACATGACATCTAAGCATAGATATTCAGCAAAGAGTAACAAAATATGCAGCAAAATAGGGAAAGCAAAAAAATACTGTTTACTTCCTCTAATAACTAATAATCACAGTGCTTTTTAAGCATAAGAGAACTGTCAAATCATCAAGACAAAATTGTACACAGCCAAAGTTTCTTCATAGACATCAGACGTCAATGGTGTATGGAGGGAGCAGAATCCATGTGTCAAATATCATATATACAATATAAGCGTAGTTGCCGACTAAAATGAAGGTCACTTCATTTACAATCAAAGCTTCAAAGCCAGGGAATTCCAAAGCCATAAAATTTGCTTGCCTGCTCAGCACTTTAAATAATAATATACTTAAATTTCTCCTTTTGAAAGCATACCGTACAAGTTATTTGGAACTTGATCTCTATATAACCTGAATACAGGGTGAATCAAGAGAGTATTTTTTTACAGTGACGTGCGTGGCATATATTCTTCCCATTGGAATTTTTGTTTTTTTACAAAGCTCAAGTGTTAACTTTGTCATATTTACATTTATCCACTTGCGCATCAATACTTATTTACAATGACTCATCAAAACCCAGTGTATCATCAGAACTGGTGGACGCTTAAAGCTGTCACAGTGTTAACTTGCTTCTCGTCATAGGCCATGTTGTCAAGAATTTATCCACGAAGTCGTTTCAGTCTAGTTCACCAACTCTGAACATGGGCCTCCTGTTTTTTAAAAAAACACAAGAAAAACAAAACAATAACATCATGTTATCATTTAAAATTCTGGGTGTCTAAAAAAAAAAAGAGGAACCATTAAAAGGACTATAGCTCTGTCATCTTTGGTCCAATTTCAACAAAACTTTTGACAAACAAAATTCAACAAGGAGGACACCATATTTGTCAATTTATATATATAAAGAAAAATCAATAGACGGATTAGGAAAATATAATTTTTTTTAAATTCAACCAAAGGTCTCATAAAGGAAGAAAAAAAAAACCCAAATAAATTAACTTTTAGAGATAAACGGGTAAAACTCATAATTCTCAGAAACAAACCTTTGCCTCCTGAGAGCTCCAACATCTGGTCCACAATGTCCCACAGAACTGTCTCTCTGGGGTACTCGTTGTCCACTAGATTCACAAGGTAGTAGTTGTCATGGATGTCCTGAATCACTTGGCGTGACTTTGACTCAGCTGGGTAGATAGTTGCCCAGGTTTCCAGCCACAAAGCAAAGGCCTCATCCTGGAAGAGAGAGCAACCATGAGTCTAAAAACAATAATATAGGTTTTGTCTGAGTTGTTTCCCTTGACACACTTTCGTTTTTGCACCAGCTTTGATCAGAATTATTTCCCCTTTCTGCACAAGAAAGAATTCTCCCCCAGATTCTCGCTACTGCTCAAGTTACAACTATAATCAATTACACTATCCAACAGCTGTTGAAGTTCGAAGTTCTTTTGCATTCTTTTACATCATATGCAAACTAGCATTGTTACAGCTGTGACACTGTTTACAAAGCGACACCGTTATAATTGCCCACCAATCAATATATGAAGACCATAAAAAGATTGAAAAGCAACTGCACTTCAGATCATAATACGTCTGGCAGCCACAGCAAATTAAAAAAAGGAACTCAATTTGATCTTATTTTATAGAAGGAGACTGGGATGAAATGGAGTTGGGGGGGGTTGGGTATTTGTTTATTTGTTTGCTAAAGAGTTAAGAGTTGCAGTGAGTTGTTTCTGGGATGGGCTGAGCAGAGGGAGACTGTAAGTGCAGGAAGTTTTAAACATATGTGAGAGTTACGGGTATATTTTTCATTCTAAAATAATTCACATCGCAAAATGAAGAGTTCTTTTTACTACAACAAACAAAAACAAAGCAACAAAAAAGAAGTAATCACAGACATACTTTCCAGGTCTTGAATGATTCTGGGTCCACAACAGTGGGCTGGATGATTTCTTTGCCTGGGAAGACGCCCCACGTGACCGCAATAGGCTGGTACTCATCACAGTTGGTGTAGTCTTGTTCTCCCTGAGACAAAAGATATAACCCATCAGTTTCTCTCTCTCTTTCTCTGTCTTTCTCTGTTTCTCCCTCCGTCTCTCTCTCTCTTCTCTCTCCATCTCTCTCTCTCTCTCTCTCTCTCTCTCTCTCTCTCT
>NW_004797859.1:29140-45413 GCF_000002075.1 Aplysia californica | reverse complement strand
TTATAATTAAAGAATATGGCATTAGTAAAAGAAATCTGCAAATTTGACACTTGTGTCGATTTTTTTTTTGGCCAATATCTCCATTTTTGTGGATTGCGAGAAGTAACTCGTTTTGTCAGCTCGCCTCACATTTGTTTGTATCGTCTATTTTTTTTAAGAGAGAATTTACAATAGTGCAAAGAGATAGACAATCAGTAGATCACATTATAGTTTGTTTTGGATTAATGAAAATAGACAGAAACATACATAGTTGTCTTTCTGATACATATGAGAACAAAGACACACATCAAGACAAAGAGCAATGGATGAGAAGATAGACACACAGAAAAAGGGATTGATAAGTGGATTGCTGAAAAAAAAAAGACATTAATAGAAAAACAACTAGATGAGAAGACACATACATACAAGGATAAAATTATCAATAGATCTTTAAAACATCATTATAATGACACTGTCCGAGATGTATTTACTTTTTTCCTGTGTTGTTGTGAGTACGCGTTAGTGTACCTAACCTTAGTAATATCCACTGCCATTGTAAATGACCAAGACAAATATCTCTCTGTGACTGTGAGAAGAATAAAGATTGATATTGTCATTGTCATGGTCTACTTGTCTGAGATGACCACTTTTTTTCTTCAATAAATGAGTGGCTGCCTTGGGCAATTTCAACTGTACTTGTCCAAATTCTTCAACCATTCCTACTTAACATCACTGTTGGTTCTCCCTTCTTCAGAAGCTGCAAGATAAAAACACTCTTTTTTTTCTGCTCTCATTTAAACTGATAAACCTGTCTCTGTCTGAGCTAACAAAAGACCAGCAATATGAAATGCTGTAATGATTTGATCATTCTGATTTCTACCTAAGATTGTGCTGATTATACAACAAAATGGTTGTCTCCTCTTCGAGATACTTAAGAAAAGATCACTCAAAGCATCAACAACAATACCTTTATTTCTGTGAGCTGGAAACTAATTTTCCATCTATATTACTTACAGCGCAGTGAATGCTATTTTTAATTTTTAATCAGTGCTCCATCTAGGAGAATACAATCTTCCATGAAACTCACTTTCTGGTATATATAGCCATTGGGAATTCCCCAGCCTACAGTTGGGTCAGCAGACGGAGCACAGTTCACTCGGGGCTGCGAGTTGATGGTGAGGACGCCGCGTTTGTTCACACATGCCAGCTTGTCAGCGATCAGAGACGTCTCTGCCACAATCTCGTCATCATCCCATGGGATTCGAACCACCTGTAGGGAAAGGTAAGACATACTTTAAGATAAGATCAGGTAAGATAAGATAAAATCAATCTTTATTGTCCAGAACATTGATTTTTGTGTTTCACCATGTGTGCACGCACGCACCCACACACACAGGATTGTTGAAAAACCAAACCAAGCATTTTCTCAGTCCATGAAATCTGTAAGCAAAATTTTTATAACGTCATGCATCATCTTGACAAATTCAAAGACCCTGAATTTAGCCTTCTTACACCAAAAAAAACAAACTTTATGAAGGTGCCACTGGCTGGTAGAGTATTTGCTGCCTTGTATTTACTCAATTTACACGGAGTTGCTCAAATTATAAACCCTGTACCTAGTTATGAGAAATTTGAGGTGAAAATTTTTAGTTTCACAACAAGATCAAGATTTTTCAAATGCAATTCTTAGAACATCTTGATAACGTCTCTGAATAATCTTTCAATTTTGATAGAGCAGATAGCACATTTTGCTTCTCACCTCATGGTCTTAGTAACTCAAAACAGCCAAAAGTATCCGATAGAACCTCGTAATTCTAGGCCAGCGATATGTCTACACAACAAGACAGTTGATCAATATACATTGTCTAACCTTTGACCTTTTAATGACTCTTTTCCGTCTTAGAACTTCCTTTAATGTCTCCTTTGTCCCTGGGTCACCTATATCTCCGTATTATCTATTTTTCTCCAAAATCCTTCAAAAAACATCTCAACAGCTGATAACATGAGGAGAGCAAGCTCCGTGTCAAGTCAGGCAAACACTTCACCCAAGTTCCCAAGATTAACCATTTCGAACCCTGGACCCAGATCCCCACCCCAGGATTACTCCGACTTAACTAAGCCCAGGTTGCATCAGGATATTTTCAGACCTTCATTTTACCGTCTGACGAATACTGTGGAGGGTGTGTATAAAAATATATATAAGAAGTTACAACAATTGTGTTCACTTCCAGATATCAACATTTTCAACAGAGGTCTGCTGTCACATATCATATCCTAAAAAAAGGATCAGTTTCCATGTACTTCTGGCTTCACTGCTAGGCAGTAAAAACAAATCTGTTCTAATATGTTCATGTGAAGTTACCTAACGACACACAGGTATCAGGACCCCTCACAGAGAGACCTGCAGTAATAACTTCAAAAGTTATGAACATGAGCTGCCAAGGAGAAGTTTGAGGCTCAGATGTCAATGGTAACTCTAAACCTTCAAGGAATATTTCCTATCTGCCCAGTGTCCTCACACAGAAGCAAGCATTCCATTAATATGACTTACACTGTTAAACTTCCACGAAGAGTCATATGAAGTCACAACTTAATAATTAACCTTTGATAGCCACTACATAATATAATTTCGTTTGCAGGCATTTAAATGCCGTGAGAATCTCTCTCTCTCTCTCTCTCTCTCTCTCTCTCTCTCTCTCTCTCTCTCTCCTTCTCTCTCCCTTTCCCTCCCTCTCTCACATCACAAAACATGTATCGTCCGAGTATTTGGAAGGCAAAAATCAATGAATTCAACAAAAAAACAAAAAGAAAAAAAAAGGGCTATAACGTGGCATAACATGACATTACCTTGACTCCCTTTTTGTTGGGCATTCCTGTGAGATAGTTGACGAACACGGACCATACGTCCTGCTCACTGGTCAGCTCCTCGCCCCACATCTGTAGCTGCTCGTCATGTGATGACCGACTCTTCAGGTAGAACAAATGATAATACTTGAGGTCGTTGAAAGACGCAGAACGGGAATCTCCCCAGCGACCATTTGGAAACTCTTCCCAGTCCGAGGTACGATACACGTAGCTGTTGGGCCGGAGCCTCCAGAAGATTGGACGCACTTCTTCCTCTGAGCGGTTGTAATTTGCCGTCTTTTTCCAAGGCAATGATCGGGAAACTTTGTCTTTCCAGAGTCCTAACTGTTTCAACACTTCCCTCACAGCCACTTCACGGTTTAAGGTGTAGAAGTGCAGGCCTCGGAAGCCAGCATTCAGGAGGCTTTTACAAAGATCAACAGCCTGGTCGATGCCATACTTCCTAATGGCTTCGTCATTGTCTTTGATTGGTGTGATCATTTGGATAATCTCACTGGGCACTTCCAGTTTAGAAAGTTTGACTATATGACGGAGTGACTGGTATGCCTATGGAAAACAAAACAAATGTGTCAGTGATTCCAGCTAAAATTTGAATTCCTCAGTATAAAATACCTTCAAGTATCCCTTTCGGGTCTGAACACTACTTGCACAAATTCACACTTTCCCAATCCAGACTTACACACTTAAACATACTTTCATAATTATCACAGTTCACAGGGAGGGTTTTCTTTACTGAACAATATGACGATTTGAACTTGGATTACAATCAGCTTTATGAAAACTTTTTATAAACTAAAAAAAAATTTGAGTTCTGAAAAACATTCTCAGAAAATGAAAGGAAGGGGAAACTAAACATTGAAGAAATGTGCAGAGCACTGGTGGCAACAATTGTGCAACAGATCATAGAAAAAGATAACTGAAAATCCCTTCTGAACATGATCATTGTCTTACAGACACCAACACAAGGTACATAGACTACATATAAACCATACAGTTCAGCCCCTTCTTTCTTTATTACAAACTGCACCTTCAAGTAAGTAAGTATACTGGGGTGTCCAAAAGCTATAGTCCACAATGTTAGAAAAATTTTTTAACAAAATATTTAAGGTATTTTTTTCAAATTAAAAAGTAAAAACCGATTCCTGTTCTACAGAAGAAAGGTACATACCAACTGAAAAAAACAACGCTGGTTATACATCATTTTTTAAACAACCAGTTCTTTCTCCAAAAATGGGATCATTACAGAGAACACACCACAACTTTTAAAAAACATGCCTCTGTTCACAATGAACTACAAATACCTGTATGGGCAAGATTCCGGGAATAATTGGAATGTTGATGCCGATCCTGCGGCAATCTCTCACGTAGTCCAGGAAAGTCTCTGGTTTGAAGAACAACTGTGTGATAATGAAGTCAGCGCCAGCGTCCACTTTTTCCTTCAAGTATCTGAGATCATCTTCGTAAGAGCTACATTCAGGGTGGCCGGTGGGATATCCTGAAATTGAAAAATTCCATGCAGCATTGACAGAGAGGGAGGAACAGGTGCTGAAATAAAGTCTTGCATTGGAAAAGCACAGGCTACTTTCATATCTTTGAATAGGATTTGGAAAACCAGAGATATCTCACTTCGAAAAAACTGAGGATTTTCAATTCAAATGGAAAGTCAGTCCTGTTGTATGAATGTGAGACATGGAACGCATCGCAGATGTGCATAAAGAGGATCCAGGTTTTCTTGAACAAGTGTCTAAGAAAGTTACTGAGGATCAGATGGACAGACAGGGTCACCAACGAGGAAGTTTTATGGAAAACAAAGCAGATCCCAGTCAGAGATTAGGTAGGAAGATGGCAGTAGCCATGGATTGGACACACTCTCAGGAAGTCAGGAAGTCAGGCAGCTGCATAACAAAGAAAGTGTGGGATTATAAGGATGATAGAAGTTTGATCGGAAAGAAGGAGCAAACCACACCAGAGCACCCGCCAACTGCCCACAATCTTAATCAAAGCAGTGAAAGGGAAGATATTGATCAAAAGAAACATTTTTTTTTAAAACAAACTCACCAGCAACACATATAACGAAGTGGTCACCGAACTCCTGCTTAATCAGCCTGACCAAATCAGTGGAGTAGTTCAAACCTCCTTCGATTCCCTTCCACTCAGTATCACCCTCCGGCAAATCTGCAGAGATAAAATAAACCTATAAAGTAATAAGTCGACTGAGCGAGAAAACACCTTATGAAAATTTTGCATAATAATTATTATCACATTTTCCCCCATATGCAGACACTCAGATACGACAATGGTTTCTCAGAATATTCTTGAAGCCAAAAGAGAAACCTGCAAGCAGTGTATATCCACAAATGAAAATGAAGCTTTTAAATGCTTGAAAAGTGGCAAAACTTACAGTGTCCAAATTGGTTTCATTGGCCATAGCAGAAGCCAAATGTTGTCTCAATGAAAAGCAGCTGTTTGTACAGGTGATTGTCAAATACAGACGGCCATTAGAGCAGGTTTGACTGTACATACACACAAGCACATGTGCACACACTCACATGTGTGAGCGAACTCACATACACACACACACACACACACACACATACAGACACACACATACACACACACACACATACACACACACACACTGGCTCGGTGACTCTCTCACCTCCTCTCAGGGCCAGGATGCTTCTGATCCCCAGGTCTTTGGCTTTGTTCAGATTCTCCTTGATCTCCTCAACAGTCATACCCACACAGGTCATGTGAAGCATGGTTTCGATGCCACAGTAGTTAAGCATGGTGCCGGCTATGCATGTTGAGCTCGTTGGCTTCTCTGTATTCCCAGGGTTCCCTGCAGGATGCCATGTCATGTCACAAAAGAGTGGCCCTCCTGCTGCAAGACGCTCAAACCTAAAAGACACAAAGAATAATGCTCACACAAACGAGGAAATTTTGAGACAATTCAACACAGACAAATATCAATACATTAGCAGATGAAACATTAGGGCCATATTAATATTTTTACCTTCTTTTTTTCCAAATAGGACAAAAATGTCAATCAGATACAACAAATCAGGTGTAACCTACGTTATTCTGAAAGTAACGTGCAGAATGTAACGTCTGAAAGTAAAGAGGAGAATATGATGTCTGAAAGTAAAGTGAAGAATATGATGTCTGAAAGTAAAGTGGAGAAGATGATGTCTGAAAGTAAAGAGGAAAAGATGATGTCTGAAAGTAAAGTGAAGAATGTGATGTCTGAAAGTAAAGGGGAGAAGATGATGTCTGAAAGTAAAGTGAAGAATATGATTCTGAAAGTAAAGGGGAGAAGATGATGTCTGAAAGTAATGTGGAGAATATGATGTCTGAAAGCAGCAAGGAGAAAAAGCTGTCAAAAAAAGAAAAGCTTGAGGTAGCGAGCAAAGAAAGAGCTGAAGAGACACGAGTCTGGCCACAGGGAGGCAGTGAAGACAGTCCACAACCTGACGAAATTCAGGGACTATTAATGGCTTTTATATTATGCTCTCATCTGAAAGAGATAAACATGAGTGAGTAATAAACTAAGCCAACGATATAATAAGGTTATATTTTCAATTACCTGGAAATCAGGTTTAAAGCACCACTATGTGTCCTGGGAGGGAAAAATTCCAAAGAGAAAAAGGGAGTACCAGACTGTTCTCTTTTCACGATTCTGTTTATAAGGGGAACATATTTCTTTGCGGCCGTTGGAGAACTTGGGCGCGATGTGATGGGTGACGGGGGAACTGAGGAATCTTGACTGTCTGATCCTCCATTTTGTGAAGGTTCTGAATTTCCGTTCTGAAAATAAGCTGGATTTGTGTCTCTGGAGCTACTAGAAACAATTTTGACTTCCGGCATATTTGTAATTCCTCCTGTGGGCTGGATCACTCAGTTTTCCTGTGAATAAAAAGCAATTCAAAACAGATTTAATAAAATTTTGCAAATTGATCCATTGAGAGGGACTCAATTATACTAACTTTTGGAGTTTTCTGACAATCCAGATTTGGCAAAGCAAAAGAGAGGGCCAACAGTCAAATAATCTGTTTTCCTTATAAGATATGAATAATGCCCAACAAAAGTACTATTTCAGTTAAGAAAAACTTCAAATGCTAAAGTTCTACAGTCAGTAAAAATCACTTTGGAAAAAGAATTAGAATGCATTCCTGGAACCCTCTTGTCTTCCTTTTATAAAGTCTACGGTCTTTTTTAGTCATACAGATGAGAAAAGAAAATTTTTCATACACGTCCTGATTTTACAATCAGTGAAACATCATGTTTCCATTACACCTACTCAGCAGAAGAGCTGACCAAGGAGAGATAAAAAGGTGAACTACTGACCCACACCTATGCATAGATAACATCTCCATGAACCTTGTCTTCAAAAGGTCATTGGCCTGGAAAATTTTATTAGCAACTAACATTTATATAATAATATACCTCACGACACTGACTGTTACAGAAATGAAATCATGGCATCCGTGTTCTTTTACTCCAGATAAAGGATCTTCTTATCTTTACAAAAACAAAATATCAGCCCTCAGGTTTCAATAAAACAGAACAGTAGAGACTCCATGTAAAGATAAGGACATCAAGATGTTTCAAACTACCTGGAAGTAAAGAAGAAAGGAAACCAACTAAAATACTTTGAAATAAATGGCACCAAGAATAAACAGAAAAAAAGAACCCTAGATGCTTAAAAAAATTAGTCAGCAGGGCAGGACATGACGACACTCTTCCACAGAGGAAATAAAGTAGGTCGAATAGATTAAATAAAGGGGGCAACTCATGTCTGCCCTAGTCTAGATGTCTGGGTATAGATAGCACTCTGTTCACCCAAGTTTGCCTTTGAGGTCCACTTTATCAGTAACTGATAAGAGAGAATTCCCATGGCAACAGCCAATCATCAGTGTGCTTTGTTCATTGTTAACCGCAGCCAAGGCCACGTGCTATGGAAAATGCCTGGTCACATGAAAAGCATGCATGACCCGAGAAAAATTTTTCTACAATATCAAATTGTTCCCTCAGAGATCTTCGATTCTCATTGCTGATACACAATGGTGCAGTTCACAGAATAAACCACAGAGATTTGGACTGCAAAGTCAAATATTATAAACAGACTGCTATAGTTCTACATGAAACATTTGATACTTTAAAACTTTATACACTTGAAATTAGGCCTTGAGCACGAGAAACTCTGTCCCTCACTTGAAGAATCTTAAAAAGTAAATACTGCTTTCACAGTTGGCCGGCTAATCTGACTTATATCAAACATGTTTCTCAAAAGACAAAGGTCTCTCAGCAAGTTTGAAAATTTTTCTCTTAGTAGTCTTAGATGATCACAATAAAAAAGCAGTGGAAATCTTAATTATCAACTCCATGCTAGAGACATGTTAACCATTCGTTTATATCACTATAAAATTAGTGTGGACATGAAGCAGGGAAGAAAGTGAAACGAAAGTGACCGAACTGAAGGAAAGTAGTGAGGAAAACCCAGCACTGTGTTGGGAGGATAAGATTCATTAACCAATATAACGGCCTTTTTGTCCCTTAACAATGATGAGCCAAAGTAAAAAATGCAAAAGTAGACAATACTTCAGAAGTAGACCGCATTCAGAAGATCGAGTAAAACTAATTGCCAATAATACCCTTTTTTTTTTTTAGATAAAAATAACTTGTTACTGTTACACTAATACTTGATTGAAAGAAAGATAATTTGAAACATTGTGGGCGAGAGAGAGAAAAAGGGGAGAAGAGACAAATAAGGGCAGAGACCATACAAAAAAAGAAAAATGAGAGAGAGAAAGAGAAAGCAAAAAAAAGAATGTGTATTTGTGAGTGTGAGTAGTTTGTGTAATAAACTGTGATTTAAGAAGTAATTTGAGATAAAAATGACATTAGAAGAGTCAATGAGTGCGCGTGGGTGTGAGTGTGTTTGTGGGTGAGTGTGTTAGTGTGCGTGTGAGAGAGTATGTGTGCACATGCATGAGTGCAAGTGTGTGCAAATGAGCATGTCAATGTCAGTGCATGAGTGTGTGTGTGAGTGTGTGTGTGTGTGTGAGTGTGTGTGTGTGTGTGTGTGTGTGTGTGTGTGTGTGTGTGTGTGTGTGTGCGTGTGTGTGTGTGTGTGTGCGTGTGTTATGAGTGTATAAAAAGGAGCGCTAAGAATGTAATGGAAGGAGACTGGGTGAGAGAAAGAGAAAAGAGAGAGAGAGAGAGAGAGAGAGACAGAGAGACAGAGAGACAGAGAGAGAGAAAGAGACGCAGAGAGAGAGAGAGAGAGAGAGAGAGAGAGAGAGAGAGAGAGAGAGAGAGAGAGAGAGAGTCCACATTCTCACTAGCGGCTGGTGCTACAAATGGGCTCTAAAAATATAATGGGTTCTATCTTTTAAAATCTACAAGCCTTTCAGCATGAATGTTTTGTTGAAGTACTACTCTGCTACAAGATAACTATAAACTTGACTAGATATCTGAATCCGAAAGGAAGGGAAAAAAATAATCATCGAGACTTCCAATTGAGGGAGAATGAGAGAGTTATGCAAGTTCCATGGCATAAAAACATAAACACGCTGCTGACTGCCAAAGTAGTCGGTCGAAAAGGAGAAGGCCACTGGTGTTTTTACTTACCAGTATATAGATCTATTACAGTTAGGTTTTTGGACCTACATACAGGTCTAGATTCTATACGTTTAGATTTAGAATTATCTACGTTTTGTTGAGCAATGTCACCATGCTTGTCCAAGCTCTGTGTCTATGGCCTATATCGTAGCCTTACAAACTACCATACTACCTCTCATCTTTTCCGACAACCAAACGTTTTTTACAAGACGTAATGCGCTAGCATACCATACAAGATTCATCTAGCAGACAATGAAAATCATGAGCATGTAAATCCCTAACCAAATTAGTCGTTAACTTCCGAAGACATTGCGTCGAAATGTTGACTGCTTGATTGAGTAAAAACGAAACTAGACACGCTGTATAGAACCTGGCCAGCTGTTTGATGTAAACACTGGCGAGAACCAATCATCGACCAGCACTAGGCCATAGACTTGTACACTATTATTGTATCCAAGATTGTATACCCTGACGTGATTCCGGTTCACTGAGGAGTGCACCATTTGGTTCTATTGAAAATTATAGGACGGGCACAGAGGAGGGAAAGGTTGCATACACACACACACTAAACAGCAGTGAGACTGGTGCTTTGCCCTTCATTTACACGCCCATGGTGAGCACTAGTGCAGGCAATTATTTTTTTTAAATAAAGAGCAAAGGGCCGCGTCCATGACAGTATCTGACCTACGTGTTATAATTGGAGTCTATGCACTAGATCTATCAAATAAACAATCGGAATTGAAACGAACGAAAAAAAGGACATTCGAAAAAGAACAATTTACTGAATTATGCATTTAATCAAATGCAATAACAGCAACATCCATGACACCCACCCAAAAGGCCTTTATATCTTGTACCGGTATACGAAGATAAAAGAAGAAAGGAAAGCGAGAGAAGGCCTCTGAGCAATCGGTTGCTTGTTCTCGGAGAGACAGAACTGTTGTTGTCGCCGCTTTATATACTACCCAGTCAGCCAATCCCTTTCAGCTTTGGCTAACTGGGTCAGACTAAAAATAGAGCTACATTATTTTTCCTCTGTGCTCTGTGGGTAATTTTTCTCCTGTGCCGTTGGCCCTATTGCTCCCGCTAACCTTGTGGCTGTGACCCAGTACGGTACGCCAAAAGGAAAACAAGACTATGGTATGCCAGACTTTCATTGAACACATTTATTTTTGCGAACAATGCTGATTAAGTTGCAAAAAGGTACATGTTCCTTCGTCGTCGTGGCAACTTTTTTTGTAAGTGTTTTACGGCTCTTGCAACAGCTTAAGGTCATACGAGCGCGTGTGACACATTAATCAGTTTGGTTGGAATTAATTTTGAATTTTGACCGGGTAGCGACAGAAGCCTACTCTTATCGATTTTAGGACCACCAAGGGATCTTTAACATGCGCGACTTGCACACGTAACCTCCGAGATTTTTAGCCCTTATCCGAGAAGGCTAAGAGTTAGATCTTACCTACTCTTCGTTCAGGGGTGTGGCAGAAAGACAGCAGTAAGAAGGAGCCAAGGAGTAGCAGTAGAAAAGCTGCTAAAAGAGTCAGGAGCCCAGAAGAGGGGGCAAAGGACGTGAGGGTGAGGGGGCAGAAAGTGGAGAAGAAAGAAGACGACAGAATATTGCCAAAGAGCTGGAAAGGAGGTGAAAGGAGAAAATACCAGAGCAGAAAATTTTCCGTCGCTGTGCGTGGCAACTTTATAGCAGAAAGAATAAGGCAGTAGTAGTAGCTCTTTCCAAACAAAAGTGCTGCTTTTTTGCGATTGGTTTTGGTTTTCTTGTATTACTAGCTGCTTCGACTCGGCAAAGCAGACCGTAATTTCTGTCTCAGCATTGTGCAAGGTGGAGTATCTGTCCGAGAAACAGCTAGACGGCTAAGCAAAAGTACCTATTCGGTTTCTCGACTTATCCAAAGATGTCAGCTCACCTGAGATGTCAGGAAAAGACAAAGAACAGGACAGTCCTGAGGTATCTACTGGGTCGTTTTCTGCTTGTAACAGTAACGTCTCAATGTTCCAAGGATTGCATGGATATATCTATGTTTTTCCACCATTGTGAGGCGCCCTCTAATAATATGATAAGTGCAGGACTTAGATCAAGAAGCCATATTTAGGATCGCCTTCAACGATTGCACGAAGGCTGCGTCATTTTCAATAGTCAACACAACATAAAAGAATCATAAAGTGTATTTTGTTCACGGACGAAAGTAGATGTCTGTTATCAACTGCTGACGGGCGACAAAGAAGGCTAGGTGTCCGTCCACAGCCTCCGCTCCTCACACGCTCCACTCCTCACCATGAAATGTCGGGACAGAAACTTGCAGGTCGTCTATATCTACACCATCCGCTCAGTATAATTATGCTTTTATTTTGGCACCTGATACAAAATGGCGCTGACAAGAAAACGCAAAATGTTTCTTTGGTGGTGATACAAAAGGAAATATCTCTTAAATTTATTATCGTCGTTACTGGATTCATCCCATATGTTGTGACCGAACCAAACTAGGAGAATTCAGACTCCTACTCTAAATAGTCTCTGGTGAAGAAAAATTCATTTACTATGGATCTGCGAATGAAGAAACCTACATTTGGTTTTCCTGACCACGTTCGCCCCAGGCTTACAGTAAAAAGACACATACTGGAGCAAGGCAATTCCATCAATCGAAAGATAGGTGTCACTTTAAAGTAAGTTTAACTGCTTGGGGTTTTTTTTCTTTGATCATTAGTCCAATCATCATCATCATAAGCAGCAGCAGCAGCACGGTCAAAGTCAAACAAATCACACTCCCGACTCTCCTCACATCCCGTAAAGCGTGCGACATCTTTGACACACGAAAGTGAGGAACGGTGAGGACCGGTGAGGAGGGGAGCGGAAAGAAGGCTGTGGACAATCTAAGTACTAGTTCATAGTGTTTGACGCCTTCATCATTATTTTTTTATGTCTGGAGCCGGGCCGAGGTTGTGGACAAGCGCTCGAATTTGGCGACGACTTGAAGAACGTTTTACAGATGTGTGTATCCTGGAACATGGCCGATTTGATGGAGGAACTGTTCATTTGTAGGGTGGAGTCAGTGTTTATTACAGAACAGTTCTTATTCTTCACAATTTAAAAGCTCCAGTAATAGCACAGGTATGCGTAAACGAGGTGTTAAAACGTATTGTTGCTCTGGCTTTTCAGGGGCATCTACAGAAAATCTTGGTCTTCCAACACGATATAGGCCTAGCGCTTGCCCTCACACTGCACGTGTGATTATGCAGTTTCTGAACTGACTGGCGTTTATTTTCACTGGACATGTCTCCAAAAGTAAAAGAGCACATTTGGGACGACCTGAACTTCAGAATACTTGCAAGAGGCAGTTCTACGAATGTGCAGCAATTGGAGGTCGCACTGACTCAACAGTAGGTCAGTCGAATTCCCCAGAAAGCATTGAAAATGATTCATGGGAACCGACATCTGTGGTGTAGCGGTTCGGCACTTCGTTGTAGGGATAATATTTTATCCAGTTACTCGATCTTTCTTCTGGGATGTTGTATCCATCTCAGCTCGGGTTGGCCCTGACAGGTAGGGTCGACAGCCTGCCTCCTAATGATCTAAATAGTGTCTTTGGAGGCATAAAGCTTATAAAAAAATAAAAAGGTCCATGAGAAGACATATTTTGTTGGCATGTATACATGTATGCAAATGGGTGGCCATAAAAATTACCAATGGTGGTACCGTATAATTTTTTTTAAAACTACAATTCGATTTGTGCTTACCCACAAATTTCTCAAAAGGGGATATTCCGAAAGAAGGGAGGCCATAGATCGAAATCAGTTGACAGGTGCTATCAAAATGGTTCACAAGAGTTGGAAAATGAATACATTTTAATGGACACGTATTGATCGTCTGTCTTCATTCCTTAGAAACGTGCACAGACTCTGCGAACGAAGTACATGTATTCCTTTTTTTATTGCACGCACTCTCGCACGAATGTACACACGCACAGACGCACACACGCGCGCACGAGAGAGACAAAGACTTGATGAATAGAGACAGAGCTAGGATGAGAAGGGGGAGGGAAGAGAGACGGAAAGGGGTGGGGTGAGAGAGGGAAAGGGAGACAAAGAGGGACAGAGAGACAGAGCGATAAGAGAGAGAGAGAGAGAGGGTGGGGGAGAGATCTAGAAGTGTTCGGCTCCCATGAAAAATGTGTTTCTATGGCCCTCCATGGGGCCCTGTACAAAGGGTCATCCTGACTCACTGACAAAACCCTTGGCTTCTAAAGTTTCAGAATGTTGGAATCATGCTAGACTATGAAGTTGATGTCCCTGGTTTGAATCCTAAACTGGTCGTTCTTGAACTCGGGTAGTTTTATGAGGTAATCACGTTTCTCAACCCATTTTAATTGACCCTATCGGAGACGGACGTTAAATTCGGAGTCCTCGCCTCATAAATAACTTAAAAGTGATGATAGGGGCGTTAAACCGTAACACTAAGTTGTGGAAAGGGCTCATCACTACACAAAAGTCATAATTGGTAGCTTTTAAGGACAAGCGGGCGAATCCAGATTTCGGGGGTTTCCAGAAATCTTGAGCATTGCCCTGCCTACAGGAAAAGTTTACTTTCATTGGTGCGTATATACTTGTTTGTTAAGGAGGGGGACTACACCTTGAGGCTATCTCGCTTATTACAGTACCGAATTTTACCAAAGTTCACACATATAACAAGCATAGTAAGGGGTCTTAAAATCTGCAATCAAATTTGAGAAAAAGGTTTTGTTTCCATGGATACGCCGCCATATTGGATTTTATTGACATGTCTTACGTAATGAATACCGCACTTATCGCTCGTGGAAATTGATTTTTTTTGTTGCATGCGTGTTCACAAACATTAGATTTAAAAATTTGTATGTTGTTTTTTTCATAATTGAATTAGAACGTTTTTAATGAATTTTTTCCTGAGGTAGCATTCAAGTTTGCGAAAAATCCGTGAAAATCCACACTCTAGACACTACCAACAAAAATCTATTCCATATATCAAAAATTCAAAAGACGTAGTTTTAGTATTACCTCTTGTCTTCATTCTGTGAAAATTTCATGAAGATTGGATGAAAAATGGTGGAGTTATTCAAAAAAGCATAGAGGAAAGTCGTATTTTGAGAAAACGGCCGATAAAGAAAAATAAAATACTGACTTTATGAGGAAATGGCGGTTACAAACATGCCCGGTATGGGAAAAAATACGGTTTTGGGGGGTTCTTTTGCCATGAAATAGTTGTAGGAGAGGCTGGGGAAGCTAAAATTGCCTACAACTCAAATTCCATGATTTTGAGCCGAATTTTGATTTTAGCGGAATTTTGATTCTCCAGCCCCCCCCCCCCCTCCCTCCCATTAATAGAGAAAAGTCTCCTTGTCTTTTAAAGAAACTGAAAAAGGGGCAAAAACTTTACGCCCTTCGATTTTCTCAAAACAACATTTTTCGGGATAGCTCCCTTGTGCTGAAAAGCGACCAATTATGTAACAACGACCCCCGTGTTTATCTGCCTTCGCCCACAAACCAAGAAAGTTACTTGTCTCTCAGGACTATCATCCTTCACCGACACGAGGGGCCGAGACGCAGACTGTCCTTGACCGTTGGTCGAACCCCCAACCCCCCAATTGCCCAGGCAACGCGCTGTCACGTACGTTATCTGAAAGATTTTCTTGTCATGGGCAACCCTGCGCTCCGTGACTTTAAAAAAACATCTATGGTGCAATTCCTTCCACGATGAACATTGATTTGAGCGGGTCTGATCATAACTAATAGCTACAACGACTACCGTAACGGATGAGTTGATGTCGTCCTGGGAGTGCCAAAAAAATTTTTTAATTAACCAGCCCAAAGTTCAAATTAACCGTTGGGACCTGTACAGAAGAAGAGGGGCTGGGACCCGAGAAAAGGATAAACATAATATCTAACATACTACGACTACGGAAGAGTTGATGTCGTCGGGGGAGAGTGGGAAAAAACCCCAACAAAGTTCAACTTTACCTTTCGATCTGTTAGGACGAAGAGGTGCTGGCGCGGGACCCGAGAAAAAGATCAACTGAACCGAAGATCAACTCAAGCGAGTCCAACACAATAGGCGGGGTCGACGTACTGCGTAAAATGTTCGTCTATTTTGATCTTCATAATAATATTGATTTCAGGGTGTCTCGAGGCCAATGTGACCACTTTGAAAAGATTTCCGTCGATATATATTTGTGAGGCATTGTGGGGAAATCAGTCGCTCGTCAAAAGGAGGAAATCAAAGAAACCGACATTATTCCGTCCACTCGGTAAATTTTCATCGTTTTTTTTTAAGGACTAACACCTTGTAACCAATTTCAGTTTTAAAACGCATTTATTTATGCGTTTATTAAAAACGTCGATGGAAGAAACACAAAGGATGTCAATAAATTTGCGGTTCCGAGGACACCCAAGCTTAAGAAGTCACCAAACTTTGACGGCCATTTTCCTGCTAACCTTACCTGTGACAGCAGGCGACCCCCCGCAAACAAAACAAAAAAACCTTCTTCACTCGACCTCTTTTCAAGTCAAATGGGTTCTTTTTTTTTTTTTCATCGCAAGCAAGGCAAGTGGATAGGCTTTAAGATTTTAATACATTTTACCAATAACTTCCCAACTCCATATTTTTACAAAATTTGACGAGCGCCAGACTCCGCTGTATCGTGACACATTTAATTTTGATCTGCGTGACTGTATGTGTGGGTGTGGATGTGAGTATCTGTATACTAGTATGTGTGTGGGGAGGGGGTAGATTTGCAAGCGCGCACGTGTGTATATATATATA
>NW_004797859.1:27215-28689 GCF_000002075.1 Aplysia californica | reverse complement strand
TGTGTGTGTGTGTATGCGCGCGTGCGCGTGCGTCCTTGTAGGTGTGTTTGTGTGTATGCGTGTTCGTAAGTGTGGGGGAGAGAGTAATGTGTTTGTTTTTATGTATGCTTTCTTCTTTCTTCTTCTTCTTCTTCTTCTTCTTCTTCTTCTTCTTCTTCTTCTCGGTTGCGATGCTACGCTATTGCCTTTTTACACTGTATTAATAATGTAACATTAGCCTACCCGGTACATGTAATTGTTGCAATATTTTCCTGTTTCTGCTTTTGTCTTCTACCTCAGTAGCTCACGGTGTTCTCTGGTGCTTGTCAGCGCTAAACAGCTGAGTTTGAGATTTCATGGATGTTCCATAAATAGTAAGGACTGCCATTTTGTTTGATTGTTACAGCAGCCTAACAGTTGTATGTATGTATAGTATAAGGTTTTACGGCGCTCGCAACTGCTAAGGTCATATGAGCGCGCTCCTAACAGTTAATGTTCGCAACTCAATCAAAAATTGTAAATTTTATATAACCAATTCTTTGAATTTCGACCCTATGAAGAATTGAGTTTCCATACTATGCAACTGTTCCTTGCATAAAAATAAAGCTTTGAAAATAGTGTGTGTTATTTCCCTTTGCGGGTAATCAATTGGATCAAAGGACTGCGACCTTAGATTATATGACCTTATGCGGTTGCGAGCGCCGTAAAATTCTTACTAAATCAATAACAAACGAACAGACTTGTGGATGATAATGTTTATAATAGGCCTACATGTGCCTTGTACTTTTTCCGCCCTTGTTGTTTCTGTCAGCGTGTCACTTACTTTTCCTGACACAAGATTGAAAACTTTGACGACGTGTTTCTCTTTTTCAATAGTCTAGATTTAAGGCTTACACAAACGTAAACTCGGTTCTTTTCGCGGGTGTGGGGTTCTTTCTTGTTAAGGTGGTTACAGCATCAGATACGGTTGACTTCACTGTTTTATCTTGAAATCCAACATTTTTATCCGCAGCTGCATGAAGTTTCGGGTTTCCATACATGACTTCTATATGCCGCATAGAAATTCAATACATTATTTTTGTCGTTGTTGTTAAAGTTGTTAATTGCTGCTGCTGCTGTTATTTTATTTTCGTTAGTGGTTGTAGTGTAGGAGGAGGAGGGGGAAGAGGAGGAGCAGGAGGAGGAGTATTTTATTATGTTGTTGTTGTCGTTAGTATATTGTTGCTGTTGTTAGAGTAATAACCCTGTGCAGTGCTCACATGCAGGATATTAACTGATTACATTATATTCTAATGCCTTTGGAATTTCTAACTGTGGTCTTGAACTTTAATTGGGCTGAGGACTAATAAAGGGTCAAAGTTTTTATAATGTAGAATGTGCTTCCTAATGACTAATGATATCACGTACAGATCCCGAACAACAAAGTTGTTACATGTAAATGAAAACAAAAATTGAAACTAGACTCCAGCCTTTGTTATTCACTCTCACACACACA
>NW_004797859.1:24495-25575 GCF_000002075.1 Aplysia californica | reverse complement strand
ACATCAAAGTCAGCGGCGAGAAACTTGAGACCGTCAACAGCTTCAAATACCTCGTATCAATCGTCGCAGACGAAGACTCAAGAACAGTAATTCTCTCCAGAATCGCACAAACAACAGCTGCGCTGTCAAAACTGAAGACTATTTGGAAGGACAGTAACATCACGCTCAACTCGAAGATCAGTTTGATGCGCTCACTGGTCATCTCAATATTTTTATACGCCTTGAGTCGTGGACACTGGCAGCAGAATTGGAGAAAAGGATTCAGACAACAGAGATGAGATGTTACCGCAGACTCCTAGACATCTCATACAAAGACCGCATTTCAAATGCTGATCGTGGTACGGAACAGAATCACAAACGCAGTGGGGCAGCATGACGATCTTCTGACCACAGTGAAGAGACGAAAATTAAAATGGTATGGGCATGTCACAAGATCCACAGGACTTGCCAAAACAATCCTACAAGGAACCGTAGAAGGAAATAGTAAGGGAGGAAGGCAGAGAAGGAGATGGGTGGACAACAAGACAGAGTGAGCAGGGGGGACGATGGGTGACAATCTGAGGAAAGCAGAGGACAGAGAGAAATGGCGAGAGCTGGTTGTCAGATGCAGTGATGCTCCCACGGTTGCCCCAACCACGGGATAGAAGATAGAAGAAGAAGAAGAAGAAGAAGATGGGTCAAGTCAGGGGGTTCCCCATTCATCCACATCGATTGAGCCATCTTTCAGAGAAGCCTTCTGAATGCCTTCATAAGTTTTTCTCCTTTTTTTCTATTTTCTTTTCTTTCTTTTTTTCCTTTTTTTTTTTTTGGGGGGGGGGGGGGCACCAATGTTCCGCCTTATTTACCAATTCTGAGCAGAAAATAGCAAATTGTAGAGCCATGTGTTTGATATTCGACCAAAATTTCTTCTAGTGGCAGAAGATACTCCGAGCGTTCACCCTCTCAAGAACTTCAGTGTCTGGGATCGTATCCTGCAGTGAAGTAAGCTACAATAATTATGTTGCCTACATACGATGATATCGTTTCTGAAAACATGCAAATTTGACCAAAGTCCCTAACACAGGATGCATCCCCCCCCCA
>NW_004797859.1:22076-24341 GCF_000002075.1 Aplysia californica | reverse complement strand
AATATAATCCAAACGTCTCCAGAACTTCGATAGGATGGCACGGTGTTGGTCAGAGTTCACTGAGATAGGATACTGACGTTCATCGAGAAACACCAAAGGCCCAAAGATGCCCTGATAGTTTATCGCAGCCCACACCATAACCTTCTGATTTTGCAGGACTTTCTCGTAAATTTCTTCGAGCTTTGCAGGTTTTCAATAAACATAGATTTTGCTACATGTTTTCATATAGCCGTTGGTGTAGAAATGGGCCTCATCATAAATCTTAGCAGTTGGGAAAAAATGCCATCCTGATAAAGCAAGTCGAGACACCCACAACAATAAATGAGAGTCGGTTTAGTTGAAGGTCTACCGAGCTACAGTGGTCCTCTGTTGTTTCGGTAAGCGCTTAACGGCGCTCGCAACTGCATAAGGTCATTTATGAGTATATTATTATGAGAGCGCGGGATACATCAAACTACAGCGTCGGTAGGAATTAATTTTGAATTTCGCCCGAGTGGAGGCCGAAGCCTACTCTTATCGATTTTAGACCACTACGGGATCTTTATCAACGTGTGCGGCTTGCGCACGGGACCTCCGAGATTTTTCGCTCTTATCCGAGTAGACCATAATATACATACGATAAAATCGTTACTGACAACATGCAAATTTTACTAAAACCCCTAACATGTTATGTTAGATTTTATCAACCCTAAGATCAGGGGTGTGGCTGACAGATAGCAGTAGGAAGGTGCCAGGTAGTATCAATAGAGAGGCTGCAAAAAGAGTCAGGAGCCCAGAGGAGGTAGCAAAAGGTGGGGGCAGAGAGTGGAGACGAAAACAGACGACGGAACATGATAAGAGAGCAGAAAAGGAGCTGAAACGAGACAGTTTTAGCAAAGAAAATTTTCCGTAGCTGTCAAATTTTGAACCTGGGACCTTTTGAATGAGAGGTGAACACTTTAACCTCTAGACCACGAGAGCTCTCCTCGGTCTTCCGTAGGCCAAGTCCCGCCCGATGGACAACGGCATAGCGTAAGTCCTTCCTGATTAGTCACGGTAACGACAGCGCTAGGGGCATTTAGACTAAAGGTAGTGGATAGATTGCTTCATGTCGCAATGTTGTTTACATCGTAGAATATTGCGAAGGTAAAAATTGTGAAAATTCTAGATTTATTCCTACCAAAACTGAAAATACTCTAGTGAGTATAAAACCATATACAGTGCCTTCGAAATCGGAATGTGGCTGTCTGAAGGCTAGGGGCCCCACAAAGCTGGAAAACGGTCGCATACGTAAAAATCAGTTACACTGAAGGTTGAAGAACAATCAGTTGACTACCCCTGATGATCTAGTAGGGTAACGCAAAGAAAAAGAGCAAAAATCATACAATGAAACAAGAATGAGAAACAAGATAAAACCTGAGGTTTTAGAAATGCAATTTGGGTTAATAGCTGACATTGGAACAACGAATGTTATTTCATCATCACAATGTTAATAGAGAGGGGCGTTGAAATTATGAAAGATCTTTGTCAATGGTTCATTGGTTATTCCAAGGGGTTTTCTTTGCAAAGTACGGCATGACGATTTCCAATTTATGTAAAGCCAGCAAGACACACACGGTCTGGGGCATACCAAAACCAAATAGAATCTACTGGCAGAAGTGCAGGGAAGTACACAGGGACTGTAACAGAAGCTCAACGTCTTTCCACTCTGATGGAGTAAAAGTACATGTAGTCATAATGATGAAGTTTCGCTTGATATTCAGTCTGGCGAGGACGTCTGGTCTTGATGTTTTCTATTGATATGTGAGACACAAGTATGCTGTATGCTGGCCTTTGCGACTGAGACTATTGAAAAGGGCGTATTTTTCATCATCAGAAGTCACCTTGAAACATTTAAGTTCTTTCCAGGGCAGACCGATCACGTGCGCTGACATTCTTTGTACTTCAGTAATTTCGCGTTTTCCTTCTAATTTTGAACATTTGTTTTTGATTTGTTTTTGTATGCTGTCACCTCTGATGTCTGTGCTATACCGTTTTGAAATACGTGTAAACAAAGCAGCACCACGTGACTTCAAAACGACTGCAGATAGGAGGAAATAAGTCTCAACTCCGAGCTGATATGTCTTGTTTTACCCTGGATTTCCCCTTGCCCATACATTTTTCTCAGCTTTTAGATTTTTCCACATGGTGAAAACATGGGGCTTGGTCAAGACTAAAGTATGCCGTGAAAAGCTCATTTTCTTTTTAAAAATATGGACATCGCTGGTTTTCCCCTTGCACACACAC
>NW_004797859.1:14426-20217 GCF_000002075.1 Aplysia californica | reverse complement strand
AGAGAGAGAGAGAGAGAGAGAGAGAGAGAGAGAGAGAGAGAGAGAGAGAGAGAGATAGAGAGAGAGAGAGAGGGGGGGGGGGAGAAAGAGAGCACAACATGTAGTCGCGCGAAAGCCTTACTACTTTTATAAATCCATATCGACATTTTTAAGTCCCCTAATTAATTAGCACCAGTAATAAATATGGGAATTTAACTAAAGGTCTTTCGAGTTCTTCTGTTTAAGTTCTATGGCCTACAACAGCACAATTTCTTCCCATTCATTCTTTGACCTGTTTACAGACCCTTCCACTGACTGTATGTTCTTGAAAAAAAAATGTAGGCCTCAGCACTTAGATCTATTATTGTTGTCGCTGTTCTTGAAAGAAACGAGGTCATTATTCTTCTTTTGATACTTGCTTCCACGTGTATGAACGGTGTCATAGCACTTGGCAACCTGCTTGGTGATTTGATTTCAAAAGTACTAGCGGATACTGTAGGATAGATTGAAACTTTATAATGCCCCATAAGCCCTCTTTGTAAACAAAAAACTGTGTAAAAGGGACAGGTAATTTTACGGGTCATAACAAAATACGTATGTCTCATATAGTTACAAATCCAACAAAAATTAGCTTTTCGTTCTGCTGAAATAAGGAATAGATTATAGATTAGCTATATCTGAAATATTTTATCCATACTAATTCTCATTTAATTTGGCATGAAACTTTCATTTCAGTTCTCTCTAAATATCTGGCATAACCATAACAGCCTTGGTTTCCTTGTATGACATGCATTGACAATCGTGTCAGTGTCGCTCAGTGTGCTAGTTTGTACCCTATGTATGAACTAGAAACAGCAGTCTCAGTGTCTTTTCTGTGCAGGCATATTTTGATCTGTGTGAATCTCGGAAAATGGTTGCAGCTAGCCTAGCGTCGTTACTGGGATCTTCTGAGGGGGCAATCAAGCTTCTATTATCGTTGTTTCTTGGTAAGTAGCAACAACTGAAATTCATGAAATTGTTTACTCTAAACGGCCACCTCTTTTCTCACCCGGGGTGAGAATAGCGCAGGCGAATCTTTTGGCTATTCTCATCCTGTGTGCGTTCACCGTTATAGCCTAGGCCAACCAGTGTAGCGTTCACCCTGAACCACAGAATTCTACACTGCGATAACAGAATTGTAGAATTCTGTGCCGTGAACAAATGTTCCATTACTACTGTCCTGTTAGCCTAAAAGCGTGAGAGAGAGAGGAGTAGCGTGAGAACTTCCGGGCAAAACAAAATGGCGACCCGCGTAGTTCGGCTCGATTCAAAAAGTTAAATAGCCGTAGCATCTTTGTAGAGAACCAAATTAATTTACTTTTACTTTTGTATTTTAACATCATTTTTTAACTTTGTTTCGGCAGTTTTGGTCAATTTGATCGTCCACACCGATAGACAGTTCAGTAGGCCTATTCAAAAAGAGAGAGAGAAAGGGGAGGAGTAGGTCTTGCGAGAACTTCCAGGCGAAACAAAATGGCGACCCGCGTAGTTCGGCTCGATTCGAAAAGTGAAATAGCAATAGCATCTTTGTAGATAGTCAAATTACCTTACTTTTGTGCTATAATGGCTATATAACGTAATTTTTTCTTGGCTTTTATCAATTTGATCATCCACACCGATAGACAGTATTCTGAAATGCCAACGCTGTCAAGTCTCACCCGGGGTGAGAGGTAGATTGTGTTTTTATTCTCACCCCGGGTGAGGATAGCCACTTCTTACTAAACTGAACCGTACCAGCCTTACCGCACACTAGAGACATCGGCCCTTGGCGCGACTGTGCCCTGAGCGCGACAATCTGTTTTATTAGAGTTACGTGCCTTGTCTAGTTCCACTTTTGGTCAATCCTATTCCGAGAACGTCAGTCGTTTGCTAGTGCAGCTGTCGAGTTCGAAGTGAAAGGCTTAATAAAAACATTCTCCGAGAAGTTCTCTTCAGTTCGTAAACTAGAGTAGCTAGCCCAATCCGCGACCACTTGTCTCTATACCCTCTGTTTAGAATAAGATAATTGTTTCATCTTAATTTGCTAAAGAAATGAGTATACTAACCTTTAAGGCCGTCGTTATTCGGACTCGAGTCCGAATAACATTTTTTCATATTCGGACTCGAGTCCGAATTTAAAAAATTCTTATTCGGACTCGAGTCCGAATGTGAAAAAATGTTATTTTTTAAAATTCTTATTCGGACTCGAGTTCGAATGTGAAAAAATGTTATTCGGACTCGGGTCCGGAAAAAAGGAAGTGGCTTCGTTCTATAGATCTAACGTTCAATTTCTTCAAATTTTCCGCCATTTCTTAGTTTCCCCCACACCTTATCTGCCGATCCAATGCCCACCGCCTCATTGATACGCCCCCCCCCCATATTTCCCACTTTCTTTGTTGTAGAAAAAGGTAAAATTGAAGATTAGCAGACCACCTGGCACCTACACATTATGAGCTGTGTAAAAAAAAAAGTCCGATTCGTTCAAATACACAAGCCTGTGTCATCTCGATTGTTTACCAAGAAAAAGTTGTGTTGCTGTGTAGAGCCGAGCATATGGCAACTTTTGATTCCGTAGACCAGCACACAATTCATTACGTAGATCTACGTCAAGACTAGCTTATTATTGTAATAATGATCAGTTGCCGGGGGATAAAAGACTGACGCGTATGCGACGTTCAACGCTCGGACCTATAGTGCCCCTCCCCGACACGCACACACAGCGACACGTGTGCAGGCCGCCCTTCCGACCCCGACACATGCTAACGAGCCATCTTTAATTGCTTCTGGTGACCTCTTGACAAATAAACATTTATTAGAAGCGCTATAACTTTTCAGGCCGGCCTCAAATTCATCGTAAGATAAAAACTCGGCTCCTGCACAAAACGTCATTTTGCCCGAAGTGATCCTGGTCTCTACCCAGCCTGAGGCGAGTCACGAGTGAGGCAGGACAGGAAACCGGAGTCACGAGTCTCAGGAAGTCGGAAGTCGGAAGTGATGTCATGTTGGACAAGAATCAGAGTCCAAATAACATTTTTTCATATTCGGACTCGAGTCCGAATAATCACTTCGAACCTTTAAAAAGTGTATAAACAACTTTCTTGCACCTGTTCTGTCTGTGCGCGCATGGTCAAGCCCCGTTCCGTAAGCGGTCGCGCTGAGGGCATGCAGCCGCGCTAAGAGCAGAACATTAACTTGTTAAAATGTAGGGTTGGGTCGGGCTCGCAAAATTAGCGTCCGCGAGTAACGAACTGCCCGCTGGCATAACCCGCAAACGAGCGGACGGGTAACGAACCGTCCGTTTGTGAAGAGTTATATATTATTATATATATAGTTTGCTACTCGCTACTTGCTACACATCGGACAGAGACAACAGTTCGTTTAGCGAGCGAGCGGACGGGCGGACCGAGAGACTCCATGCATTCGAGCGGGCGGGCGGACGGACGGACGGGAACAACTCCTTCCATTGCCTACAACTTTTAAACCCCCCCCCAAAACAAACAAAAATTTAAAAATCACCCTCCTGCCTCACATTGTAGCTAGGCGTTCATGACGGAAATTTCCGCCCGCCCCCCTCCCCCGGCCTTTGAGATAATTGGAACGTACACAGTGTGCCCCACGCACGAGGTGAAAGGTTACACACATAGTACTACGTCACCAGCCTCTCTCACTCCCTGTGGCATCGCTAGTGGTTTGAAACATCAGGCCTAATTAACAAACAATAGACGACGGGTCTAATCTCGCATAGAGTATCTCGTCTGCTAGAGTTCGTCCGTTCTCCCGCCCACCCAGTGAATAAAATTGTGGAGCGGACCCAAAAAACGAACTGACTTAAGGCTTGAGGTCCGCAGTCCGCTCGCTGAGAGAGTCAAATTGTGGCGCGGACCCAAAAAACGAACTGTCTTGAGGTTCGCAGTTCGCTTTCATGGCCGTCCGTTACCCGTTCGCTCTGACTGAGTCCACGAGTAACGAACCCGTCCGTCCGCTCGCCCCAACCCTATTAAAATGCTAAATCTGCCAATGACGTTTTAAAATGAGTGACGATATCATGGTATAAACCGGAAGTTGACACACTGAAGCGGCCCTGAACATGGATTGCCTGACCTATTTTGCCGACAGAGACAGCTGAGAAGCAAAATATGACACGTGGTCGCGGGTTGGGCAAGGTCTATATCTAGATCTAAATCTAGATCTATCTCAATAGCCTCAACTAGACTAGATTCTACATATAGATTCTAGATCTAGATATCTACATCTAGATCAAGATTGGGATCTAAAAATCTAGATTTCTATCTTCTTCTCATTCTCATTCCACTACTGACATGAGTCAGCACTGCCTAACTGTGAGTGAAGTCAAACGGTGAGGTGCTCTTTGGAAATTTCCTTCCCGTTCCACTGGCAGCCATTTTGAAACTTGATAATTTGCCATGTAAACGTGAAGATTGTAATTTGCCTATTATTTTTGCCAGGGGGGCGAACCCCCCTGATGGCCACCTCTATTCTCACCACGGGTGAGAATAGTCTCAGAATAGTGCAGGCGAGCCTTTTGGCTATTCTCACCCGGTGTGCGTTCACCGTTATAGCCTAGGCCAACCTGTGTAGTGTTCACCCTGAACCACAGAATTCTACACTGTGATAACAAAATTGTAGAATTCTGTGCCGTGAACAAACGTTCCATTACTACTGTTAGCCTAATAGCTTGAAATTTTGTCTGGGGGCAGTGGAGAGAGAGAGAGAGAAACCAGAAAGAGAGAGAGGAGTAGCGTGAGAACTTCCGGGCAAAACAAAATTGCGACCCGCGTAGTTCGGCTCAATTTGAAAAGTTAAATAGCCGTAGTATCTTTGTAGATGACCAAATTATTTTACTTTTGTGTTTTAACATCATTTTTTAACTTTGTTTTGGTCAATTTGATCGTCCACACCGATAGACAGTATTCAGAAAGAGAGAGAGAGAGAGAGGAGGAGTAGATCTTGCAAGAACTTCTGGGCAAAACAAAATGGCGACCCCCGTAGTTCGGCTCGATTTGAAAAGTGAAATAGCCATAGCATCTTCGTAGACGACCAAATTAGCTTACTTTCGTGCTATGACGTCATTTTTTCTTTGCTTTCGTCAAATTGATCATCAACACAGTATTCTTGGTCGCCCTCTTGCCTTGTTGCCAATGAAAAATTTGACAGTGGGTTGATAAAATAAAGTGGGCGCCGCTGAGTTGGACAGGTGACCGTTTTACACAATCAAATTATATAGAAAAAATGCAAGGGGGGAAATGGAAAGTGGCCGTTTGTACAGATGGCTGTCATGGCAGCTTCAACTGTATATATATATGGCATGGTGATAGATATGGCTTATTGGGCTATAAATATTTAATGAGAGGACATGTTATAAATGATAATAAACAAAGGGTAAATTATCTTTTATGAACAAATGCCATGCATGATCAAGGTGAATTCCATATTCCATAGTGATCATCGTGATGATAAGATATAATGTGACTATTAATTTAATTGAGCATTATATCCTGGGCCTGAAGAAATCAAGTTTGGACCAAGATTTTCAATCAAGATTTAGGCTATCTGTTTAGGAGAGTTTGTAACCTAGTATCTCTATGATTTGCAAAATGTAACCTCCAGTCCAAAAGGGCTTTTTATTAGGGGTCTTGGAAACCGTCTCGGAAGTAAAGACAAATGTAAAATCTACAATGTCCCACATTCAATATTTTATCAATGAAGTCTGTTTCTGTCACTCGCACATACACACACACACACACACACACACACCACACACACACACACACAC
>NW_004797859.1:9982-14314 GCF_000002075.1 Aplysia californica | reverse complement strand
AGGAGGAGGAGGAGGAGTAGGAGGAGGAGGAGGAGGAGGAGAATTATAATAACGACGACATCAACAACAGTATTACAGGTGGTTTCTACAGCACCCACCTCCCTACAATACATATCTTCTAAGCGCTTTAAAATACCTTTATCTTTAGCACAACATAAAAATATGACAATGCGCAGGAACGTGCATCCAGGCGCTCTTTAGATTTAACCCTAGCACATTTATAAGGAAACATTCATACTATTACTGCACAAAAAATGACGATGTGCACATCACATTAACTATGAACATAAGAGTTCTATGAATGAGAAAAACTGATTGTGACATGGCAGTTAATAAAGAATGGTTTCTAAGACAATTTCTAAATCTTGCCCTGCCTTTATATTGATTGTATCTTTCACATTAATGTTGTAGGACCAATTTCAAGACAGAAGGTGGGGCTGGGTGAGAAAACGATCTCACAGTGACCCTTCCAGAGTGTTCTCATAAAAGAATGATCAATCTCAAGACCTTAAAGATCTCGGTGGACCATACATTTTGATGAAGTTGCTTAAAAGTATAGATGGAATATAGGCTATAGTTGGACAGAAGGATAGAATAAATTCCAGAACAGCTGCGATTTTTTTTCTTTCTTTTTGTTATGGAGAGCTTTTTTTAGTGGCACTCCGGTATGGGATGAGAAAAGCTGATGATAATGCTTAAATATACAAGGCAAAGTATTGTTTGATTTTTTAAAAGTCACACAATGTTTTTTTATATTATTTTGGCATCTTTTTGTTTGTTTGGTTTGATTTATGTAAAGTTTGTCTTTATAACGGACGTTTGTGCACGTCAGGTTATAAACAGTTGACCAATATAACAACTTTTGTTGGCAATTCTTGTTTCTCTGCATTACGCACACGACAGACAGAGAGACAGACAGACACACAGTCACACAGATAGACACACAGACAGAAACACAGACAGACAGACACACAGATAGACACACAGATAGACAGACGGAACGCGAATTTGGTAGAGAAACCACCACACTATGCGTAACCTACACACACACACACACACACACACACACACACACACAGGCCAGTTGTGTTGATATGAAGTACAGGGATCGACTTGGACCATGTCCATAAGGAACCATGCATTCATAATTTATAGCAAGCAAAGTATGATGCAGCCTCAGAATCAGGGGTGCTTTTTGTATTGTTTTTTAATGTGATATTGATTTTCATGACACAAATTGAATCTACTCGCAGTTAAAGTTGTATCATGAGTTTACATTCATATGTTTGTAAAAAGTATGCTTTTCTATCTTCCTTCTTCATAACCAGTGCTCATGAGGGTTTATTTTTTAAAGAAAGCATAATTTTGTCCCTCTCATCAGCTTGATGCACTGAACACTGAACGACTAGCTTAAGTTTTTGTGACTTTGTTTTCTGTTCTAACTAGTTGTAACTGATAGCTCCTTGTTTTAGTCCTCAACAATTTCCTCTCGTTTTGTAATCGGGTGTCTGTCCACATGATGGTTTGCCTCAATGTGTCAGTCCCACTTGACAGCCTGCCAGTGGATCAGTTTGGCAGCTGTTCTATATGACAATCTACTATAATCTACTGCAATCCACAACACTAAACATATTTCATGACGTTTATACTACAGGCTCAGAATTGCTGTTGGCCATGTAAAAAGTGTTTTGGAGGTTGTAGTTTGTTTAGAGGGAGAGGGATGGGAGATGGGCAACCCTGATTTCTCCAAAGTAGTGCATTAGGGTGTGAGAATGATAATAATAGTATAAAATATAAAATAACCCTGTGCAGGCCTTACGGTAGACCATGGTCAGTGGGGTAGGACTTAAGGTAGACTGCATTTGTCATTGTAGACCATCAATTGGACTAGTTCCTCCTATAACTGTTGGATGTATTTTCATTGCTCTCAGTCTACTTGGCGCAATGTTATTACAGGTATTGAATTTTATGATATCTGTCTTCTTACATAACCTAGCAGTGTTGAAAGCAGGGGGCAAAGCGTCTACATACTCAAATAATCACTGCTCCCCTTCCTAAATTTGGGGACATTGTGGTATTCAAATTCACCCAGACATATAAGTCTTATAAATTTAGATCAATATTTATAAAATCACCAATGAATGCGCAGTGTGCACTACACTCGGAACTTTTTCATTGCCACATAAAATGCCTGTTCACCCTTTTCGGGATACTCACATAAGCATTCACAAGAATGTAAGTTAACAATTAGATTGGTAGAGTCTACCTCAAAAAGGTGAGGGAGGCTAACTCCTAATAACCTGATGGCTACCTTGTGTAGTTAGTTTTTTCCCCCTCGACTTTTTACAACCGTAATTCGTTTAAAAGTTATTATTACGTTTTGCCAAAAGTAGAAAATTATTTAATTAGATATTTTGCCATCATTCTTGCGGGTGAACATACAGTAACTGAATTCAGGGGGTTTTTTTCATTCACAACTCAGTGATGCCTCCTTGAATAAGTTTTGTTAATTTTGTTCCTATCGTAGGAATGCAATTCCTTTTAACTATGAATTGAGGCCATTCTGAAACTTGCCTTTGAATTTGGGGTGATGATAGATAGTGTTTTGGCACTGCTTCATGCTTAAATATTTATAGTCTCTCACTGTTCCAGCTTTTAAAACGTAAAAAACTGGCATTTTTTCCTCTATTGTTTGTTTGTTTGTGTTGTTGGTTGTTTTTTTTTAGTTCGGGTCTTTGTTTAAGAAAAAAAACTGCAATAATATTTGATTATTTTCATCCAAGAAAGATGACAGGTTTAACTTAACATCAGAGAAATCGAGCCGTCCGCTTGCTCCACGGGTTCCTGCTGTTGCCAGGAATTCATTTAGTTTTTATAACATGACCTACTTTTTAATAGTATGCAGTATTACTCACGTGGAAGGAAAAGCGTAGTAAAGACTAGATTTTTAAATATTTTTTTTAATCGCCAGTTTAGGCTATATTTTTTTTTCCTTTTTTTTTTTTTGCATTGTGTCCGCTGTATCGACTGGGTAAAGTGTTTTGTTTTTTTAGTTATATTTTGTGTCAATGAGAGGATTGCACCAAAGATTCTCTAGTACACGATCTTTGATTGCACTATTGGTTTGTGTGGTGCAGTGGTTAGTCTCTACACCTTAGCTTGCAAAGTGGCAAGGTTTGATTCCCTCTTTGGAAAGTCGGGGGGGGGGGCTTCTCTGTCTGGCTGGGATGAAACTGCCCGCCTTCTAAACGATCTAGATTGTGTCGTCAGTTTAGGCGTAAAAATGACTCCATTATACATCTTAATACGACAAGACAAATGCAGTTTTTGGAACACCTGAATAGACATAAGGGTCTTGAACATCTAGCTCTCACTGGCAAAATTGAAGGCAAACGAGGCAGGGGTAGGCCCCGCCCAGAACAACATACTTAGGGAACCTAAACAAATGGGTAACAGGCTAATATCAGGGAAACGTGGCTTTTTTTTTTTGGAGAGCATCCGAGCAAAGGAATGAATGGAGCACCATGATCGCCGATGTCTGTCGCAGATCTGGCACTGGATGATGATGATGGTGATGATGATGATACATACTTCTTTTGTTTGTGTGCGTGCGGGGAGGGGAGTATTTTAAAATTGCTTCTTTATTCTTTTTTTTTTTTTGGTCTTTTAAAAAACTTTTTACATCGGTACTTAGGACCAGGTGAAATGGGGTATTGAGTAAAACAATATCAAGTGACATAGACATAGTTTGTCCATGTAATTATAAATTTGTTCTATTCACATGATTATTCGAGTTGGTCCTTGGGGTTAAGTATGCAGCCCGATAATATTATAAAATGACACGCTGTAACAGTAAGGTTTTGCCTGTGCAGTGAAGCAGTTGGGTGTGGATCTCTTTCGGCCCCTGACAAGTAGTAATCACGAGAGTCGGCAAATTGCTTGTGAGGTCAAGCAGTAGGTATTGCATTACCTGTAACGGTTTCCATTATGGTTTGGAAACAGCTGGGCGTTCTCATATGTCATGTTGCCAGTATTAGAATTGATCGGGGGGGGGGGCGGTTATGATAGGGGTGAGACTACACCAGGATTAAAGAAATAGGGGAAATGGCTTGCACAAACATACAGTTATAAAAGTGGCATCATATATGCATGGAAATGTTAACTGTAATGGAGCTTTTGTGCTCCACATTTCATGTCAAAGAGCTTTATGTACAGGCTGGTCTACTGCCGGTTCACAGATAAACGTTTTTATCTTCAATACCGTGTTAATGCTTTACTGACTGGTGCGGATTTTCCTCTACTCTGGTGTTAGGGTGTGTATGTGTGTGTGTG
>NW_004797859.1:5187-6603 GCF_000002075.1 Aplysia californica | reverse complement strand
GAGAGAGAGAGAGAGAGAGAGAGAGAGAGAGAGAGAGAGAGAGAGGGAGAGAGGCCGCCAGAGAAGAGAAAGAGGAGAGGGAGCGGGGGGGAGGGGGGAGAGAAAGTGAGAGCGAGCATGTACTTTGGTTAGCACACATAGTGTACATGTAGTTGCAAAATCCAGAAATGACCAGGAAGTGCTAGAGTAGACAGAGCTATGCATGGGAGAATGTTTCCCCTTTTTCATTTTGGTTTATATAAAATTTAGTTTAACGCTCTACAAAACTGATGTGGGATTTTCTCTGTTTGGCCGTTTGGCCCATTATGCTGCCGGGGACTGGGCGTTTGATCCATTATGCTGTCACCCACTGGGCGTTAAGTGGTTGGCGGGTGCTCTAATGTGGTGTTTGCTCCTTCTTTCCTTTCAGACTTCTACCGTCCTTATCGCTCCTTCTGCTTTTCTTTGTATGATTGTTATACGGGGTGACCATTGGGGGATCGGGTGTGGTCGGGGCGGTTTGCTAGCCAGATTGAAGGCTCAAAGCGGTTATCGTGGCTCAAGCCGATCGCGCCCGACTCGTCGCCTCAAAAACGAACGCGTTTGTTTTCAGGCGAAGAGTGGAGTGATCGCCCTCGACCCGACCCGATCTCATCCGCAATGTGCACCCCATCTCCCAGCAACGCCTCTAATCTTGGACACTTGGATGACCTATTTGTGTTGCAAGTGCCACAAAAACTCTTACTTATTGAAACTAAAAACTAGGCTCACCGCCTAATAATCCCTCTCCTGTTTAAGATGGGCCTTTCCGTAAATCAGACCTCGCCTTTTAATCAAGTCACCTCTTTTAGCTGGACGATATCTCCCAGAATAGCGGTTCATTTGGTAATTTTGTTAGGCGATGGGATCACCCAAGTAGTGACATATTAGTATAATTAGTATGCCATCTAATGCCGGGCTTTATAGCCAGTGCTTGTAGGTGGGTTGTACGGACATTTTTAGACTCTATAAGGTGGTAAAAGTGGGCGCTTGCTGTAAAAAGGTTAACAAGCACCTGCTCTACAGTGCTGAATATTAAGGCGTTGAACCAATGTAATTATCAATTTCTGCCGTCCTGATTTCTAAATCGGTGTACATTTTAGTTGAGATGACGGGGCTTACAACGCTTTCCGATCCTGAGGGTCTGATCCTCAGAGAAAGAGCGTATTCGTTGTAATATGTCATTATATTCAGTGCACCGTGCCAATTATGATCAATTTAATTTAGTTGGGGGCAGCCCTTGGAGTAACTATTATATAGTTACTCCAAGGGGCAGCCAGAGATTTTTTTCTTTCATGGAGGAGCAAAACAACGATTTTAGCACAGCACGACTAGATTCAACTAAATCTGGCGTACGGAACCGAACATGTTTGTTTTTCGAGGTCGCGAGTCGAACGG
>NW_004797859.1:3715-4722 GCF_000002075.1 Aplysia californica | reverse complement strand
GCTGTTGCGAGCGCCGTAAAACCTCTACTAAAACAAAGAGTATGTTTTTACGAGTGTGTCAGTCCGTCAGTTGATACATTGTAGTCCTGTCAGCCCATGTTAATCGCGACAAGCAAGTTCAGCAGCCCGCCTCCAACAGTGGCGTAAACTATTTACAGTGACAGTAACTTCAGATTCTCAAGGGTCAGATCGTCAAGACAGTCAGCATCTGTGGTGTAGCGCTCAGGTTCTTTGCCATACTTACTTTACTTTTCTTTACTTTTTTTTCTTCCGCTTGTACCGGTGGGTGTCGCGGGGAGATACAGGCGTCTGTCTGAAGCAAGGTAAGTGGTCTGTAGGAGGGACATCCGTGAGCTCTGAGGGTGTCTGCTACAGATTCACTCCAGCGTCGCCTCTGTCTTCCTCTTACTCTCCAGCCAGAATAGTTCATGTTATATGCCTTCAGAGCTGGTTGGTTTGAGGGCATGCGTGTGAGGTGTCCGAACCACTTGATCTATTGTTTTTCAATGTGTGGTAGGACTGGTGTTGCTCCTACCGTGTCCCTTATGATTCCATTTTGTTATTTTCTCCTCTTCTCTTGTTAACTGCTCTTAAATATTTCATCTCGCATGTGACCTATTTCCTCTCAAGGGCTTTTGTTTGGGACCATGCCTGGCACTGATATGTGAGTGTTGGTAGGAAAATGGCATCGATGAGCTTCGCCTTGGTGCTCTTGGGGATATTGGGATGTTTCAGGAGAGGGGGCGAATTGATACCTGACTGCATTGGCTGTGTGGCACCCAGTCTCTATTTCTCGATCTTTGCAATAGTTGGCAAAAAATATGAACACTGTTCCCTCATCCCTCGTTGAGAAGGCTTGTTGCTAGTTGTTGGCGGGTGCTGTTTTGGCTTGCTCCTTCTTACCTATCAAACATACAGTATATCGTCCCTTCCGCCCCTCTTTTTTTTTCTTTTTTTTGTGTTACTCTCGTATAACGCCTCTAATCTTCGACACCTGTATTACCTTA
>NW_004797859.1:0-1714 GCF_000002075.1 Aplysia californica | reverse complement strand
CTAAGCATTTTTTCCGCCTTTTTTAGAACGTGTGTTTTGTGCAAATATTCAAAGTTACTTAGAAACGCACAAAGGGGAAATTATGTACGATGTGTTGATGGGAGCGTTAAAAAAAACACCCACATTATAAAAAGAAGGGAAAAAGGGAAACGGACTTGGGGGAAATAACTAGTTGCATACAACCTGCAAGCCGAAATATGCGTTGCAGGATGCGACGGAACAGATGCGAGGGAAGCAGTCTTAACTTAATAAAACCCCGAGCACAAATGACATCCCATTTGACCCCGATCTGACGTACGCCACCTGGCATTGATCCAGGTGTCTATTGATTGAGGGGGCAGACGTTAAATTATGACAGATTACGCCGCGCTTTCGTTCACGCGGGGATCTCACCACAGAATACGTATAAAAAACAGATTGTGCAAATGTCGGGAGAGAATTGGAGAGTCCTTGTGTATAATGTTATCTGTTTTTAACCACAGAATATCTGTAAAAACAGAATAATAATGCTATCGTGGGTTGGGCCTTGGAGAGTTCCTGTGTATTGTGTATAGTTTTTTAACCACAGAATACGTATAAAACAATGTGCTAACGTGGGTTGGGACTTCGGGAGTTGCTACAGGTTTTTTTTAACCACAGAATACGTATAAAAACAGATTGTGCAATTGTGGGTTGGGACTTACGGAGTTGCTGTATATGCGTTTATATAGACCGTTTTGAAATCAGCACGTGCAAATGTCGGTTGGGAATTGGGTATTGCTCAAGGAGGTTATACAGTAAGGTCAGTAAGGTCCTTGGTATCACCGTGTATAGTTATCACCACAGAATACCTATAAAAACAGGACGCGCAAACGTGAGGTGGGAAGTAAAGAGTTGCTGTGAGTGTTTGGACAGTTTTTATCCTCGGAATATTTTTATTTTTTTTAAAAACAGATTGGGCAAATGTTGGTTGAGACTTGAAGAATCTCCGTGTATTGTAACAGTTCTCACCACAGAATACGCATAAAAACAGAATGTGCTAATATGGGTTGGGACTTTGGGAGTTACTGTATAAACAGAGACAACGGGTATGTAAGGATGGGCATGAGTGATAGTGTTTTAGCGCCGAAGAGGCCGCCAGGCTACATATCCCCAAGGGACTGAGGTGGTAGATTGGAATTTGTTGTCCTGCTGGGGACGGGGTGGTGAAGTCGCGGCAGTCTTCATTCAGTTGGTTAGGGTAAGACTACTCGACTGGGAATTGAATAATCTGTTCAAATAAACTTTGACCCCTTTGGGGGATTCGTGAATAGGATTCGTGGGAAAGGAGATGTTGAGCCATTGCTGAATGTCGATTTGAAGATGTCGATTCGTTGCTGAACGTTATTTGAAAGATCTCGTTTCGTTTTTGAAGATAATATCGTGTCATTGCTGAACATCATTTTGAAGATATCGTGTCGTTGCTGAACATCATTTTGAAGATATCGTGTCGTTGCTGAACATCATTTTGAAGATATCGTGTCGTTGCTGAACATCATTTTGAAAATATAGTGTCGTTGCTGAACATCGTTTTGAAGATGTCGACTTGCTGCTGAATGTCGTGTTGAAGGAGATATCTGGATGTTGCTGGACGTCCTGTTGAAGGAAATGTCGTGATGTTGATAACGTCGTATGAAGGAAGACGTGCCTGTGATGAATGTCGTTTTAAATATATGTTGTTGTTGAATGTCGATTT
>NW_004797858.1:505279-506328 GCF_000002075.1 Aplysia californica | reverse complement strand
CCCTCCCATAGATGTACACCTGCGCATAATTTATTAACCCTATCCATAGGTCACGTTTTACTACCGTATCCATACGACGTGGGGAACTCTGTGCCACCACTTTCCAAAGAGGAAATTTACCCGTTAATCCGATCTGTACGCTTTGCATAGCAGTCTGTCAAAATGATTTTTGAGAAATACTGAACGTTTCAAAGAGATCTTCGCACTAGAAGTATTCTAAAATGTGAAGAATACAAGCACACAATTAGATGTTTTCATGAAAGCCAAGTGTTCTCTTTATAGACGTACGCCTACAAAACTGTCAACACTTTGTAATAATGCTCTCTTCCGCCGAAATTGGTCTCATTATTAAAGGGATATAATCTGATCTTTATTTTATTAAAGGGATATAATCTAATCTTTATTATGTACGTCATAAAGCTCCACGACGTAAGCTGTCCTAATGACGTCAGAGAGAGGCCATTTTGTTTCTCACAATAAATTGTACTTTTGTACTTAAGCTAAATACTTTACCTTTTCATCTTCTGTTGCTCGTTGAGCGTCGAGGGGAGATGCAGCTTTTCTAAGGTAACCCAACTCTGAAGCTCTTGATTTTCAGTCCTGATGTTTTAGTTTCTCAGGATTCGCTTGGCTCTTCCAAATGTTAATCCACATTTTGCGTGGCCTACCGCTTCTGTTGTAGCCTGAGCACTTCGCGACCTCAGCGCTTTCTTGTCGTAGCTCCATTTTTTAAAACAATGAAATGTCACTTCTTTTGTGTTTGTTAGTCTCTTGTAACACCTCTTATTTTCTGGCGCTCATATGACTTTATGCAGTTGCGAGCGCTGTAAAACCTACTAAAACAAAACCTAAATTGTGCGATCACGTTTTTTTTACTTAATTTAATACAGACCTTCGGAAATGTTGATTAAGTGACAGCAAGGTCATGACGTCGAGTTGGTCAAATCAATTGTTCACAAGTTTCCTTCTTGACTGCTTGTCTGACTGCCAGAGATTAATCATTGTTCATGGTCTTTCTCTCTCTCTCTCTCTCTCTCTCTCTCTCTCTC
>NW_004797858.1:502417-503969 GCF_000002075.1 Aplysia californica | reverse complement strand
ATCATCTTAAAGCTTAATCACTTGTCTTTATTTGGATGAAAAAATATCCATTTACCTTGAATACAAGTCAAAATATTTGTGAAAGAAGGAGGTAGGGGTCACTTGTTTTCAGAGGTAAGATTAGTGAGAAAATGGCCCCCAAAGGTTAGTTATTTCCTTAGCTTAAGATTCCGTGGTAACTGAAAATTTACATTTTTTTGCGCCTTTAATCAACGTTTTTCAGAAAAATCCACACAGAAATGAGTTCTTTAATGGGCATGATAGGTGTTGAGCCAAAAAAAAAAAAATTCACACAAAAAAAATTCACAAACCTGCAGAAAAATGCCAGTTTCTCCACTTCGATTATTTTGACGAGAGCCTGATTCCACCACGCTGCCTCACAAATGGAGATACGATAAGAAAGCAACGAGGCCGCGACTTGGTGTGAAAGTAGGTTCTCGGGGATGGGCGACTAGGTGACATTCGTTACAGGCGGCCAAACCATTTTAAGATGTATTTTCCTGTGAAATTCCGACAAGACTCCGTGCCAACCGTTGCTCTTACAGCCTTACGCCTTCATTTCTCTGCCTAGCTCTATATCTCCTTGTGATGTGGGGTGTTTTTTTTCTTTCGGACACATAATTTAATTTCGTATCTTTTACTTACTTCCAAATTTCGAACTAAATAAGAGTTTTTGTTTCAGCTATTTTACGTTTGAGTTCAGAATTATCACGGACAGTACTCGAGATTGTGTCCCTTGCAATTGATCACTTTTAAGGACAAGCGGGCTAACCCAAATTTTGGGAATTTCCAGAAATCGTGACCTACACCAAAAGTGGGAATTGCCCTACCCGTAGGAGAAGTTTGGTTTCATTGGTGTGTATATTTGTTTGGTTATAGAGAAAACTCTCTTTGTATTAAAAAAACAACAACAGCCTAACAAGTGGCACAAACTTTACCTTCGATTTTCTCAAACAACATTTTTCGGGATAGCTCCCTTGTGCTTAAAAGCGACCAATTTTAGTTTCGTTTTGTACAAAGTATCGTTTTCGGCGAATGGAATTCAATGCTTTCAAAGTGAATTTACAACATAGATATAGAAACCGGAACAATTGAGAGGCTACAGGATAGCACTCTGCGTGCACTCTGTCAATGTCCGAGATTTCTGTGCATTGTGAGGCAGCGTGGTGGAATCAGGCTCTCGTCAAAATAATCAAAGTGAAGAAACTTGCATTTTTCCGCAGGTTTGTGAATTTGTATCAATTTTTTTTTTAGCTCAGCACCTTTCATGCCCATCAAAGAACTCATTTCTGTGTGGATTTTTCTGAAAAGCGTTGATTAAAGGTACAAACATGTAAATTTTCAGTTACCACGGACTCTTAAGGTAAGGAAATAATTAATCTCTAACGGCCATTTTCTCACTAATTTTACCTTTGGAAACAGTGACCCCCACCTCCTTCTTTCGCAAATATCTCGACTTGTACTCAGATATATGGATATTTTTTTTTCCACCCAAATAAAGACAAGTGATAAAGCTTTAAGATGATAACAATAACTCTACATGCCCAAAAAT
>NW_004797858.1:496847-501602 GCF_000002075.1 Aplysia californica | reverse complement strand
TCAGTTTCTTTAAAAGACAAGGAGAGTTTTCTCTATAACCAAACAAATATACTCACCAATAAAACCAAACTTTTCCTATAGGTAGGGTAATTCTCACTTTTGGTGTAGGTCAAGATATCTGGAAACCCCCGAAATCTGGGTTAGCCCGATACAATCCTTGTAGTACCATCACAGAGGTACCATACTCTCGTCCTGATTGTCTTCCATCACGTGCCGTAACGCTGTGCTGAATTCTAGAACTTCACAATTTTTTGGAAGACATTTTTTTTCGGTCCCAAATCCTTTTTTCTAATGCCATTTTAATGATCGTATTCGTACCACACACGCATTGAGTAGAACATAATAACATGATATCACAATAACGTGATTAAATAAATACAGTGAGATTACGCCACCCAGACGAACAAGTAAGAAGATGTGATGAAGGCATTACTGTCTAAATCGTTAGTATAATTAATTACTTCCTTCTTTTTTTGCCGTTTGTCGCCTGTCTAACTCCGCGGATCTGACTAAATCGTCTTACCACCATTCTGCCATAGTATAAGGTACAACATTTTATAATTTCCTCACCAACCAGCCCTGGTTCAGTGTGTAATCTTTCCCCCCCCCCTAAATTATAGGTAGTTTTTAGATCCCCCATCTAGGGTCTACACGATTTGGATCATTTAGATAGGAGACAGATTTCGACCTTTCCTCTCAGTCAGTCACGTTCAACCCAGATAACAAAGGATCCAATTTTCCCAAAGCAGAAAGACCGAGATACTCGATAAAAGATTCTCCTCACACGAGGAAGCGAACCCGAGTCTTCTGCGTAGTTGGGAGAAATGCTTCTTCCCTGAACGTCGCGTTTAACCTAGATTGAAAAGGACAAAGGATCGAAAGGACAAATATATGACGCTCTGACAAGATGAGTTACTTCTCGCTATCCACAAATGGATATGTTGGCCAAAAATCGACATTAGGGTCAAATTTGTAGATTTTCTATTGATGCCATATTCTTTAACGATAACCTGTCTTTTATTATTTCATACTTATGAATTGTAAAAACTTCACATGTAAGCGTGATGTATCTATTTTCTTAATTAAGGTTTGAATCTGAGAAGTAATTCCTTTTGTCAGCTCTCTTCACAAATTTTTCCTAAGCAAAAAGACCGAGATATTCGATAAAAATTCTCCTCACACTCGCGGGGAATCGAACCCGTGTCTTCTGCCTAGTTAGGAGACAGGCTTCTTCCCTGAACGTCGCGTTTAACCTAGATTGAAAAGGAAAAATTTTCCCAAAGCAAAAAGACCGAGATATTCGATAAGGAATTCCCCTCACACGATTAATCGTGCGTAGTTAGGAGACAGCTTTCTTCCCAGCCCATCACGTTTAACTCAGGGTGGGAGGGTTCATCATCATCGTCCAGTGCCAGATCTGCGACAGACATCGGTGATTATGGTTTTCCATTCATTCCTTTGCTCGGATGCTCTAAAAAAAGCTATGATTCCCTGATCTTTCCCTGTTATCTATTTGTTCAGGTTCCCTAAGTATGTTGTTCTGGGCCTACCCCTGCATCGCTTGCCCTCAATTTTGCCAGTGAGAGCCAGATGTTCAAGACCCTTATGTCTATTCAGGGGTCCCAAAAACTGCATTTGTCGTTTCCTGATTGTTTTTAACATTGAGTGTCCCACGTGGGCTTCATCAAGCACTACCTCATTTGATTTCTTTTCTTTGGGAGGGATACGATTTCCAAACAGCAGAAAGACCGAGATACTCAATAAAGATTGTCCTCACACTCATACGGGGAATTGGACTCGGGTCTTCTGCGTTCGAAGTCGATCAAGCGCTTCAATAGGCCTAGATCTAGGCTACAGACGCCGGTAGTTCAGTACGGGAATGAGGAGAAATTTTATAGTCATCACCATCAACAGCACTGTACTCTACACGGATACTTACTTTTTTGATCCAGCGGCCATTTGGGTTCTAGCCCTTCGGCCTATCTACACGGATACCAACTGCAGACAATTCCGCTTGTGTTCAACTCGCTTGCGTTGATCTTCCGTTAAGTTAAATAATGATATCTAAATTGATCTTTTTGTCGGTTCGGAGTATGCTCTTCTTTACAGATTCTTACTGTGTTTAAGTTGAACTTCGGATGAGTTGAGCTTTTTATTTCACTTCCCTGACGACATCAGCTCATCTGTAGTCGACTGTAGATAGCCAAGAGGTCGCTGTGAGCAGGGTCTGAGGCTGACGGGTCGTGATAATGATGGACCGTGACCGCTTTTGGCAGGGTCCGCTGTAGACAGGTGAAATACAGGGAAAAAACCGGGATCCGATAGTGGCCGTTAGTACAGGTGATTGCTGTGGAAAAGTGACTGCCAAGGCAGATTTGTTTGTTTGTTTGTTAAAGTAAATAGGATCATATCGACACAATGACGTCATTTAGTGCTGGGAAAAGGTAGGAAAGACAGACAGAAACAGCAGAAGGAAAGTAAAGAAGTATAGGACCTACCAGTGAAACCCTCCTACCTCCCACCAAAGCATCATCATCATCCGGTGCCTTGCCGACTAGCGTGATCACCACTCTGTCCTGTGTTTTAGCGATGGTGTCTGTTGTTCTTGCTGTTCCCAGCCATGTTGTTAACGTCTTTAGTATCTTTTCCCTCTGTCTGTTTCTGCCTCTCTTTCCATCAAACTTGCCTGTTGTTACAATATTCTTAATGCTTAGGTTCGACTATACACATATGCTAGCAACAGGCAATCCGCAATATGATGAATGACGCAGATTCTACAGTTGTTGACCACATGCTTTTTTTTCTTCTACTCCCCAGACTCCAAGACTACAGGATACCGAAGTTCTTCAAACCAGAGAGTGAATTTTCCGAAACTCAATCAGCCAGTTCTACTTAATTATAAAGAAATACAAGAAATTGAGAGAAATTTCCTGTTCAATTTCTAGCTATCTGACTTGTTCCTGTTTAGAGACATTTTCTTCTTAATGGCCAGGTAGATCTGGTGCTGTTAGGAGTTTTTATGAGTGTTGTCAAAAGTTGACGAAATTGTTTTGTTCAATTTCTAACTATTGGGCTACGGTAGTTTATGTTGACATGTATATTATGATCATAAGTGACGACAAAGTGCTTTTTTGAGTTCCGTTTGACAAGCTGTCGACGGGAGTCAACAGATTAAGTCGGATAAATTGTGAAAGGAAGGATGTCAGCAATTAGATCGTACATTTATAACGCAAAGACAAGACTGATTTGCCACTGAAGTCTGCAATACAAAGATGTCGAGCACACGGATATAGTCGACTGCTGGTTTGTGTTGTTGCGACGTATTATTCTTCTGAGATGGATCTGGGACAGAAAGAGAAGGACAGCATGTATTTTGACATGTCTTCCGTCTCCATGGGTGAGTTTCTGTGCTTCTTTTCGTACCTCCTCCCCAACAAAAACAACAAACAAACAAAGAAACAAAAACACACTAAAGAACAACCTATTCAAAACAAAAAACAACAAGATCACCATCTCCCCTTTTAAAAACGACAACAACAACAACAACAACAATAATAACAGCAACAACAGCAACATCACTATCACCACCACCAATAACAACAACAACAAGAACAACAACAATAATAATAACAAAAACAACAACAACAACAACAACAACAACAACAACAACAACAACAACAACTTCACTACCATCACCACCATCACCACCATCACCACCATCACCATCACCACCAACGATAACAACAACAACAACAATAACCACAACAACAACAAACAACAACAACAACAACAACAAACAACAACAACAAACAACAACAACAACAACAACACACCAATGACAAAGACACATCACCAAACAACAACACCCCCCCCCCAACATACACACACACAACAGACAGACAGACTGCTCAACAGTTCTTCCATGACCTGCAATCATACTCATTTTTTATTATTGTCAAGCTGATAGACGTGACAGTTAGATTATTTATCTAATGTGCTTTTCGTGCCTGTGTTAATAGTAAAATGGGGGAATTCCACACCAAACCTTTTAGTTGGACTGTGATACAAGTGTTATAGAAGCTACTTTATGTAGAAAAAGGACACATCCTCCACAAAAGTTTTACTTTGGGTCTGATAAGTTAGGAAACAAAATATAGTATGAATTCTACGATATCACCGTCGCCTTACATCCATTTTTCAACTTGATTAACAACTTAATATTGCGGGGCAATTCCACACCCACATGAACACACACGCCAAAATGAAAATAAAAAGACAGACATACAAGAAATTAAAGCTGAATTGAAAAATAAAACATGGCAGACAGAAGCAAATGATTAAAGCTGAATGTCAAACAGATTTCTGTTGGTTCTAAAGGCTGTAAGTAGGGGTGTGGAATTCCCCCACCTTCCCATATTTGTTTTTGTTACCGAGTTCAAAATAATCATTGTACATGTATCAACGTTTCTCCTTATAACCATCTTTTTTACGACCACAGTTATTACTATTACTATTCTTTTTTTCTTGTTCTTGTTCTTCTTCTTCATCATCATCATCACCATCATCATCATCATCATCATCATCATCATCATCATCATCATCATCATCATCATCATCACCATCACCATCACCATCACCATCATCATCATCATCATCATCATCATCATCATCATCAGGTACTCAAAGTGGCAAGCTGCCCCCTTCACGATGGGGAGTACCGTTCTCAACGAAGACAGCCACATCCAATGGGGGTGA
>NW_004797858.1:494725-496337 GCF_000002075.1 Aplysia californica | reverse complement strand
GTTGTTACAGGTCAGTTGTACACTATTGTTGGGGGGTGATAAAAGTAACGTTTAGCCTCCCCCCCTCCTCCCCCCAACTCCCGCCCACCTCCGCCACACACACACACTCTTTGAAATATATTATAGGGGGGTTCTCGTGGCCTAGTGGTTAAGGTGTTGGCCTCTCATTCAAAAGGTCCCGGGTTCGAATCCGGGTAGTGACCGGAAAATTTTCTTCTCTAAATGTGTCTCCTTTCACCTCCTTTCCTGCTCTCTAGCAATGTTCTGCCGTCTGCTTTCGTCTCCTCTTTCTGCCCCATACTCCCTCATCTCCTTTGCCCCCCTCCTCTGGGCTCCTGATTCTTTCTACAGCCTTTCTACTGCAGCTACTCCTTGGCTTCTTCTTATTGCTGTCTTTCAGCCACACCCCTGATCTTCTGGTAGGAAAGATCTACCCCTAGCTCCTCGGACAAGGGCGAAAATTCTCGGAGGGCCTGTGTGCAAGTTGCGCACGTTAAAGATCCCTTCGTTGTCTAAAATCGATAAGAGTAGGCTTCGGCCGCCACCTGGGCAAAATTCAAAATTTCCTACCAAATGAAAAAGTTTAATGTGTCCCGCGCGCTCATATGACCTTATGCAGTTGCGAGCGCCGTAAAACACTTACAAAGACAAACAAAACTATATTATACTTTTTTGGGTGTCGCGGGAAGAAAGAAAGAGACGTCTCTCTGCCACCAGCCGGAGAGCTTGGGTCAGGGGGGATGCCGTGAGTTGTTAGTGTTTCCCTGACTCCATCTATCCACGTCTTTCTCGGTCGCCCTTTAGCCTTGTTGCCATTGAATTTTTTGATGTAGGCACGTTGTGCTGGATGGTGTGTTGGTAATCGCATGAGATGTCCGAACCATTTGATCATTTGATTCGTTGGTGTTGGATATTATGCTTGACATCATTTGTGCCCACTATTTCTCTGACTACTGAATTTCTAATTTTGTCTCGCCTGATCTTGTTTACTGCTTTTCTAAGACATCGCATTTCACAAGTTGTAATTCTTTGCTCCAATATCTTGTTCTTGGTCCATGTTTGACATTGATAGGTGAGTGTTGGGGTGAATATGATGTTGATCATTTTGAGTTTTGTTGTCATGGGGATGTTAGGATGTTTCAGTGGTGGAGTAAGCTGGTAACTAACATTATTGGCCTTTTGTACTCGCGTTTGGATTTCTCTTTCCAGTCGCCCAATAAAAAAATAACAAACAAATTCAAAAATGAAAATCAACACTGTTTTTTCACAATTAAATGTTGATAGTAACAAATATTATTTCCTCCCTGCTTCCATACCCTAACCGGCGTCAGTCGTGTAGGCTAGCTGTTTAGCAGAATTTCAACTGAGATTGTTTAAGATCTTTTTTTTTTTTTAGCAGAGGCCACCCGAGGAATCATCCCAAAATCAGAAACTTTACACATTGTCTTGTATGTGTAAATTCGTATGCACCCAGAAAGTGTTTCAAGCAGACGTGTTTCCTTTTTTTGGGGGGTTTTTTTTGTTTGCTTAATTTATTTGCATCAGTTAGCATCTCCTTGAAATTGTCAAAGAAAAAGAAAAAAAAAGAAATAAAACAACAACAAAAAACCAC
>NW_004797858.1:491988-493632 GCF_000002075.1 Aplysia californica | reverse complement strand
TCTTTTAAAGAAACTGAACAAGGAGCAAAAACTTTACCTTCGATTTTCTCAAAACAGCATTTTTCGGGATAGCCCCCTTGTGCTTAAAAGCGACCAAACACGATAGTTGAAAAACGCTACGTGCATTAAGAAAAGTGAGGCGTTTTTTAAAATGAAGTTGAGTTTATTGTAAGAAGATGCGTGCAAGAGGCTAGGACTAGAAGCAACAATGGAGGTGCCTCTCAAACTCTACAACGTTCGTAGGCCTACTTGATTTTCGTTTTTTCCTCCGGAATTTTGACATACTGCTTTGTTGAGTGACATCGACAGTTTTTTTGGCTTGTGCTCGGTAACCACTCGGCCACAGGAGTCTCCCGGCCTGAGATGAGGGGTCGGCACTTGAACGTGCGCCTGTTGTTTTTGTTGCGTAATACATGGCCTTACTAACTGCAGAATGCTTTTCAATTTCTTTTTTTTTAAAAACCCTATCCGTACGTCGTGTTTTACTATCGTATCCATACGACGCGGGGAACTCTGTGTCACCACTTAACCCTATCCGTACGTCGTGTTCTACTATCGTGTCCATACGACGTGGGGAACTCTGTGCCACCACTTTCCAAAGAGGAAAGTTACTCGTTAATTTGATCCGTACGCTTTGCACAGCAGTTTGTCAAAATCATTTTCTGAGAAATACTGAAAGTTTCAAAGAAATCTTCCTACTAGAAATATTCTAAAACGTGAAGAATACAACCCCAGGGGTACAAAATGACCCCAGGGCGTACGGATAGGGTTAAGCTTTTGAGTGTGGGTGGTTGGCGGGAACCTTTGTGCGGTTTGCTCCTTCTCTCTTATCAAACTTCTAACGTCTAGACATCTCTTCTCCTTTATTTCTTTGTATTTAACTCTTTAGTAACACCTCTTTCTAGGCTTCGACACTTACACTGAACTATTTACGTTGCAAGCGCCGTAAAACTCGTTCGAAAACCTCTGAACTTTTGAAGGGCCGCTTTACTGATTTTGGAGCAAAACAGGTTGATTTTAAGTCGAATCGAAGATATTCAGAGAATTGATTGTAAAAATGTTACACTCCCTGATTGATACAAGTAAATCTATGATCTTTGACTACTTTCGGTGGTTTGGTAAACTTAGCAGTACTCTGTCCAAAGCCGATCAAAAAGACATAATAACGAAATACAGTGAAGTTGTAATGTTTGCGACGGATAAAATGAGAGAGTTCGTAGGTAGGTGGGCAGGAGATAGGTATTAGGAGATCAGTAAGTTCTCATTTTTTGTTTAGTACGTGTTTTTATGTCCCCGTCGACACAATTTAGATAATTTAGTAGGCGGGCTTCGATTATGCTTTCCGGAAACAACCGGGCTGAGAGGGATACAACATTCGGAAAGACCGCGATACTCGATAACAATTCTCCCCACTTGGGAATTAAACCCAGGTCTCTTGCGTGCGACAGCAAAGCTCCTAACCGCTACACCATAGACGCTGGTCGTATTGCAGTTCCCACTTTGTCAATATCTAGTTTTAAAAAGCTAAAAATCTCCTTAAAACTTACATCATGTAGGCCTATTCTTTTTGCGTGCATGTGGACAAATAAAAGACAGGCACAAGTGTTTCTCTCTCTCTCTCTCTCTCTCTCTCTCTCTCTCTCT
>NW_004797858.1:490351-491888 GCF_000002075.1 Aplysia californica | reverse complement strand
TCTCTCTCTCTCTCTCTCTCTCTCTCTCTCTCTCTCTCTCTCTCTCTCTCTTTCTCTCTTTCCCTCTCCCCCCTCTCTCTCTGACAATCAGGCCCACAGGAAGAGCTTAGGCTGACATGTATTACTTACACACAAGTGGCCTTTGAGTGGCACAAAGCTGAACCACTTAGCGAGAGCGCTAGGCCTTCTCTGCCGAGCACAAGACCGGAAATCTTACTTAGCTCGCTGTGAACGCTTGCTGTCTCTCAGCACAGAATAGTGACTTATAGCGTCCCCCTGGCTTACTCCTACAATTCTGTTGATTAAAACTACAAGTAAAAACACCAATGTGTAGATTAAAACACATTAAAATTATAAATATGCAGAATTCGAGTTTTACTTAGTTCGCTGTGAACGCTTACTGCCTCTCACCACAGAAGAATGACTTCTAGCGTCCCCTGCCCTGGCTTACTCCTACAATTCTGTTGACTAAAACTACAAGTAAAAACACCACTGAGTCGATTAAAACACATTAAAATAATAAATATGAAGTGTTCCAGTTTTCGTTCCTTTTGTTCTCGATAATCACTCAATGATGCCCTTTCATTATGATGAACCATGAACCACAGGAAATGGTGCTGTCTCCAAAAATGCATATGATTTCTGTAGCGCCTACTCCTGTACAATTAAATAGGTCCACGGCTCTGGCCGCTTTACAATACATTCATCTCAACAGAAAATACATGTGTACAAATGTGCATATATATGTTCGCTTTTATTCACAAGGGGCTATTCCGAAAATGCTGTTTTGAGAAAATCGAAGGTAAAGTTTTTGCCCCTTGCTCAGTTTCTTTAAAAGACAAGGAGAGTTTTCTCTGTAACCAAACAAATATACACATCAAAGAAACCAAACTTCTCCTCTTGGTAGGGCAATGCCCACTTTTGGTGTAGGTCAAGATTTCTGGAAACCTCCGAAATCTGGGTTAGCCCGCTTGTCCTTAAAAGCGACCATATACGCTCTTTAGATTAACCTTAATACATAAGCAGATACCACACTATAACAGAACTATCGATGATGATAATAATTATGATCATCATATTATGAGCATAATATGAATTTTCTCTCTCTTGTAACTATTTGAATATTATAATATAATATAATAATTTTTTTGAACTTTTCAAAATAATAGACCACTGATATTGTAGAGAAAGCTGTTTTTTTAACACGTAGAAGAGGTGTGGGCAGGGGATTGATGGCTTGGGGCTTTTGGGGGTGGGGGCGTATTGAGTTCAACAACCCTTATTTTTTCCAAATTAGTGAGTTTGATGAGAATGTGGAAAGTGTATTTCATTCAATCATATATCTGTACCAATTATTAAAGCGAATCATCCTTGGTGCAATCTGGAGATTTAAAATAAATACCGGAGTTTACATAATGAAAATTCAAAACGGAAACTTTGTCCGAAGAGCAAAACATTTGAGGGGAAACAATCGAACTTGTACGGGAGTTCATCATTCCTCAGAAATATAGAAACTCTCTCTCTCTCTCTCTCTCTC
>NW_004797858.1:488974-490251 GCF_000002075.1 Aplysia californica | reverse complement strand
TCCCTCTCATTCTCTCCCTGTACCTTCATTTGCACAAGGCAGAGAGCAATGATGATAATAATAATATTAATAACGATAATGATAATACCAATAGTACTTATAATGATCATGATAATAACAACGACAATATCAACTCAATGCTACAGCTTGCTCTATACGCTGTACACATATTATTATTATTATCCCAGAAAACCCTCCAACACTGCCCTGAAACGTTCTCGTTTGTATTATTTAGAGTTTTACAGCACTTGCAACACAATATGGTCATTTAAGTGCAGAAGATTACAGGTGTTACAAGAGAGTAACAACACGAAAAAGAAGGAGGGGGAGATAAAGACAATAGATGCTTGATAGGAAAGAAGAAGCAGACCACACCAGAGCACCCGCCAACCACCCACAAAACGTTCTCGGCTTCCCGGGAAGCATACAAATGTGATCTAAAGAAGGGGGTATAATAGGTCTAGTCTACTTTGCAGCGGAACTGAAAAGTAGCTGCTAAGAATACCTCTAAAAATAGGACTTGACCATTTCCTGTGACTCATGCACGCGCGCGCGCGACCGTCAGAGCAGAGCGGGGACATGTGCCAGCACAATTGTGTCTCGACGCGGGGAATCAGCCGCTCGTATAATATTTTGGGCGTGGGACATGAATGTGAAGTTATTATTGGTCTCGTCTTCGATCTAGAGCTCGTTCATATTCATATATTCAAAATGTGTTGCTTTCCATGAAACAAATAAAGTATGATGAAGTCGAGATATTTGCGATTTAAGAAGGTGGGGGTTGCTTCGGTTCAGATATAAAAATTACCGAGAAAATGGCCGCCAAAGTTTGGTGACGTCCATTTTTTGAGAGTCCTTGAAAATGGAAAATTGACCGTTTTTGTGCATCTGATCAATGTTTTCCCAGTAAAATCAACATAGAAAATGTGTTTTTGAATGGACACAAAAGATGTTGAGCTAAAAACAAACAAACAAACACTTTAAAAAATCGATAAATTGATTACCTAACTGGCGGAAAAATGCCTATTTCTTCGATCGTATCATTTTGGCGAGTGTCTGATTTCACCACGACGCCTCACAGTTGAGCACACGTGAGAGAGACTCTTGCCTCGCTCTGAGTGAATACATTACGCATGCAGTGATAGTCTGCACGTGCAGCACAGCTAAGCCTGTTTTTTGTGTAAGTGTCAATGAGGTGTGTACTTGGCCCAAATCACTATACCAACCCCCCCTCCCCGCCCTTTTCTTTCTATTTTTCACACGACAGAACCACCACC
>NW_004797858.1:476594-488622 GCF_000002075.1 Aplysia californica | reverse complement strand
TAACCAAACAAATATACACACCAATGAAACCAAACTTGTCCTATTGCTAGGGCAATGTCCACTTTTGGTGTGGGTCAAGATTTCTGGAAACCCCCAAAGTATGGGTTAGCCCGCTTGTCCTTAAAAGCGACCATTTAATGATGTTTCTCTCTCCCCCTTACCCCTCTTACTCACATAATCACACACCCACACAATGAAAAGAAGGATATCCTCAGCCTCATTTGACAAATTATTTCTCAAATCATTACCATTTCTTGGGGATTTCCAGTTAAAACCGTTATTCGGATAAAGACAGCAGAAGTCTTCTTAAGAAATAGTTTTGTTCCGTTTCGTTATTTCTTTCACAGTTTAAAAAAAGTTGAAAATTCTGTGGGTCCAAGTTGCGGTTCTGATTAGGTCGCTCTCATTTACTTTGACTTTCTGGAAGCTTTAAAGAATTCTCTTACGCGTTTGGTGAATGCCACAAAATGATAAGATATGGATGTTATCTCTAGATTTCTACTTATTTTTCATTCATTCACAGCTTATTATCTCTTTTTCTTGTTGACTTGTGTGCAGTCAAGAAACCCCAGAATTTGTATGACGTCTTCAGCAAAACGTTCAGGAAGATTGTATCACTGAAACTAATTGTATCGGCCAGAAAATTAAAGTTGGTTTTTCGTAGTTTTACTTGGATCAGCAGTGGGTTTTTCTAGCCTTGCTCTCAGCTTAGTTTTTTTTCAAATAAAGTGTTACAAATACAATGGTGTAAACAGCAGTTTATGATAAATTAAAACCTAGAATAATCTGTTAAACGTAACCATTATGGTATTTTATTTAATTTTTTTTTTTGTTTTTTTTGGGGGAGGGGGGTATTTTGAAACCCTTATGATTTTTTTCCCGCATTTCTATTTTTTATGCGTAATGGAAACGAGCTGTTAACGGATATTTTGTAATCATTATCCCCTTTCGTCAGTTTGGCGAATACCTCTCCCCCCCCCAATCCCCCTTTCCCTTTCTCTTTCCTACTTACACCCATAGATGGTTACACCAAACAGTTGTGTTTTTTCCCTCCTAAACAATCAAGGCTTTGTGGACTTGAACCTCCGAGTTGTACTCGGGGATGTTGACGTCGCCGCCCTCATTCTTTATTGTTTTATTTTTTTTTTAAACCCACATGTTTTCAGGAGATTAAAAAGCAAAAAAACCCCCCCTCAAATCCAAACCAAACCAAAAACAACGGAAAAAAACCCCCAAACAAAACCCCCGCACCTCAAACCCCTGTTTTATTTCGCCCAGGGTGGGTGGGGGGGGGGGGGGGGGGTGTCACGTGTAACAATTATTACATTTACAAAAGGTAGCTTTTCTCTACGTCATACGTTCATATTTTCTTCCTCATAACATCGCACAAATAGTTAGTCTCATGTAACCTGCTTTTCTTCTTACTCTCATATTTTCTTCATAATATCGGAGAGATAGTATTAATTTCGTGTGACCTTCTTTACTTTTTACTTTCATTTTTTCTTCATAATATCGGAGAGATAACATTAATCTTGAGTGACCTTACTGTTATTTGTACGTTGTACTGTATTGTAAAGCGCTCAGAGCCTGTGTACTTTAATCGGGGTTGAGCGCTACATAAATGTCATTTATTATTATTATTATTATTATTATTATTATTATTATTATTATTATTATTATTATTATTATTATTATCTTTATTATTATTATTATTATTATTATTTTTATTATTATTTTTAATATTATTATTATAATTATTATTATATGATTATTATTTATTTTTTCTTCATAATATCGGAGAGATAATTGTAGTTAATGGCGTGTAACCTGAACGTGAGTCCCCCACTCACTCACTCACTCACTCACTGAATCTTCCTGTCTTGCCCACAGACGTGAGAACACGCGCAGCTACAGCCGGTCAGCGTGCCGAGTAAGCAGCCGACGAGACACCGTCCCCCTGGAGGAGCTCCTGGCCAAACCAGCCCTGGCCGACCCCGAGTCTGTGTTCAGCGAGCTCTCCTTGGACGGCAGGATCCGAGCGTCGAGCTGTGTGCTGGGGAGTGAGGGGATGAGCAGTACGGTGTTTGAGACATCCTCCTCGTCAGTTCACGGCTATGAGGCCCGGGTGCCTGTATGCGCGTCCAACCCTAAGGGGAGTATCGTGGACCCCACTTCGAAGAAAACTCGGGATTACAATAAGTTCAAGAGTCAGAGCCAGAAGGTTGGTAGGTCGAAGCAGAGCGTGGTTCAGGCTGGGTCTGCTAATTCGGACTTATCCAGCAGAAAGTGCAACTCTCAAAACGATTTGGCTGTCTTGAAGTCAAAATTTAAGTCCAATGATCTCGGGCAAGGGAATGATTATCAAGAACAAATTTCGTTTACTCTAAACACTTCTGAAGAGTTCATTTCTTCAACGAGTAATGTACCGGGGTTTGAGCCATCAGACCGTGCAGAAGTTGGAGTAACGCAAGCCGGTGACTCAAAAAGCGGTTCGTTCAAGTTTGAAAAGCTGCTGGAATCCGAGAATGAGCAAGCGGAAACAACGATAAGCCCGGCCTTGCCTGCTGTGTCTAGCAGCCACTCGCACACGTCCAGCATTTCGTACAGCATCAGCGCCGACAGAACCAGCGCACCAGATCGTGTGTCCATCAGCAGCGATTCACACCACTTGGCGCGCAGCACAGAGAGAATCCTTGGGCCGGGAGTGGCCGTGAGAACGACGATTGAACGGAAAAACCCGAACCAGGGGCCGGTTCATCAATCCGCGAGCACGACCTTCAGAGCAGACTTCGGGTCAGGAGGCCAAACAGAGACAGGACAAGGAGGAGGAGACTCGTCAAAAATTCTGATGAGGAGGTCTTTCTCCTACGCCCAACAAGGGGAACTAGGTCAAGGCCCTAGTGGCGGAAGTAGTCGTCGCTTCAAGACGTTCAGTCTCAATCTAAAAATAGATTTCCAGTTTTCTGAAGACGGCCACATCCCAGAGAGCCATGAAAGACAGAACGTGGTGTGTACGCCGCTCACAGAAAGCGCTCGTGAACAAAACTCACCGCTGGCTCAGTTCGCACGGAAGCGGTTCGAACATAGTCACAATAAAGTTTTGAATAACGTTAACCTCTGGAACAAGGCAGGGGCGGCGGGTGATCCAAAACAGCATCTACTAGAAGAATTATTTGCCCAGAAATCAGCAACCAACGACGCAGCCGGGGTTGAGAGACGTCATGGAAGATTTTCTGTCCCGGAATTCGTTGGCTCGTCTATTCCCGAGGACGTGAAGGACATACACAGAAGACCGTCGGAAGTCGCGACGTTGCAGCAGAACGCAGCGCCGGAGCTGTGTCTGAGTGGTGGCAGGTGTTGCTCTCAGAACGTGAAACCCCCAGCGGTACAGAGCAAAAGCAATGTCAATTCGAGAAATGAGTCTTCTGCTGATGGAGCGAATGGTTCCGAAGAAGTCAATACAGACAAAGACAAGGTTGGCGCTGATGATGGTAAACAGTATGAAAGCAACGCGATGAAAAAGCGCAAAGAAAATAATATTCCTTGCGGGGTGACAGAATTACAGTGCATTAAGTCTCAAGACTGTAACAATGATCCAAGTCCTGACATTTCGAAACGTTCTGTAACTCAGGACCAAGAAGCTGTTACAGAGGGTACTTCGGGCGTCACTAGCAATCAGAGCAATGAGAAAAACGATGTAGTCCTTGAAAAGGACGAACCAATTTCTGGTGTAAAGAGTGTACAGATGAATGAGCCAACCAAGGATGACTCTCAGCCTGATAAATCGGCAAATCCACAAAAGAATTCCAAAGATGTGGGGAAAACAGCGCTTTCTCCAGGTCAGAAGGATTTAGACTCTTCAGACAAAAAAGTGCAACAAAAAAGCATTCCAGAGAAAACAACACTCCCACCAACTCCTAACGAAAAGGAGGCCACTGGCTCCAAGGTGCAACATTCCGCGAACATCGTGAACGTTGAGAACGACGCAACAAGACAAAAGGAACAGGTCTCACACGCTGTAGCTCAGAACAGTCAAGAAGACGCCACACCAAATGAGGGCACCAATGACGATCAAACATCAAAATTGTCGTCAGAGGCAGCTTATGGAGACACACATAATGAACGCACTGTGCAAGAAAGGCCAAAGGTGGACATCAGTGATAGAAAGCAATCAGCGCCAGAGCAGGGTGTTCCCAGCACAGTACCGGAGCAAACGCAGGAAAGTACACACGGGGGCAACACTGAGCTCACATCGAAGCCAGAGAAGGATATTCCCAACACAGTACCCGTCGTGCAAGTGAAAACCGAGGTCGCTGGTTCGAGTTCTAGACCAGCACAAGGAGACTTGGACGACACTTCAGTGTGTAAGAACCCAAAGTCGACGAGTGTTCAGGAACAGACTAAAACCTACCCGCAAAACGTGCCAGGCTCCGAAGGGGTCACATATGCCCAAACTGCTGCTACCGAGAACGTTCCAGAGGCAGGGGATGTCGACACCGCTCCTGGTGGGCCAGGGGTAAGGCAGTCCAATCAGCAAGAAGTCCCGCAAAATCTGGTCACAAAAGCACAACATCCCCCCGTGACGCCAACAGAGGAAAGCCAAAAGTTCACTGATCAAAACGTACAGACAATCTCTAATCAGGAAGAAGCTAATAACAGTCCCGCGCCACCATTAGAGAAAAGCCAAAGTGCCGCTGATCAAAACTTACTGAAAGTATCCAGGCAACCTGACCAGCACGACTCAGATGCCCGTGTCGTAAACCAAGCTCAACCCAGCTGTCAACCAGAAGAGAATACTCCAAACGCTTCAAGTTCTAAAAATGAGGACAACGCTCTGAAAACTCAGAAAGATACACACAGCGTCGTGAAGCCCACACTTAAGGTCGTAGCTACGGCAACAAAAGAGGCGGACAAGAAAGATGGGTCAAGTCCGGACTCTCAGACGCCAAGTTCTCAGGTTAAAAGAGAGACGCGCAAAGCACAAAACCTACCCCCGGCCCCGGACCCAACGGGCGCGAAAGCAGGCGGTACTGCAAGTGAACGAAACAATACAGCCCGCGGAATTGTGTCATCGCAGGGCATCTCAAAAGACATATCGTCTTGGCAGAACACCCAAAAGGACGTATCGTCTCGGCAGAGCAGCACCGGAAAGGATGTGTCGTCTCGGCAGAGCAGCTCCTCAAAAGATGTGTCGACTCGGCGGAGCACCCCACCGACACCCAGGTCCCAGAAGTCGTCTCAACTGTCCACCGTCACACCTCAGGCGGATGAAGACAGCGGCCCACCGGCGCTGCCTCCGAGACAGAGCCGAGGCAGCAAAGATCTGTACACCGTGATCCCGCTACAGACCCGAGACTTCCACATCACACCGGAGGGAGATCCCTGTGCTCCCCCCGTTGTGCCAGGAACAAGGCACCAGAACGCCAGCACCAAACCAGAGAGCAGAGGTCGAGGCGTTCCCACCCCCTCGGAAATCAAATCTCCAGATTTGCGCCTAAGGTCACAGGGGCCGGATATTTCTCAAGCGAAAACAAAAAGCGCGTTTGAACCACCGTGTCACGGTGCGTCGAGGTCAACACGAGAGAAGCCAAATGTCCCACCGGTGCCACAAAGTCATCAAGATTCTTACTGCCAGTTACGGACAAACCCCAAAGTATCCGAATCTATACCGAGTAATTCTTCACCCGTGAAATCAGAGACGGCGCTTCCCAGTCCCACCGACGACGAGCACATGTTGGCTCCTCCTCTCCCTCCCAGACGGTACAGGATGGATCATGTCTCGTCTGCTCCCGCACTCCCCGCTTCTTCTCCCCCCACGCCACAAAGACCTCAGATGGCCGTTAAACCAACAGTACCAGACCAGAGGCAGCCAGTTGGCGCGGGAAGTAATCAGGCCTTAATGTCTCCACCAACTATACTGAAGACAAAAGGGTGTCGGAGAGGCATCATCATGAGTGACCCGGAGAGTGGTCTGATCGGCTCGTCTCCATTTGGTGAGAATCTAAAAACCAAATCAGATTCTCAATTCTCTGACACAAGAGACGGCCACGGCAAAGAACAGACGCCGGGACTAGAGCAAAGACCTGGGGACAAAGTCACGTTCAGCCTGACGTTGGCAGACGAAGATTGCGACAACAAGGACGACCAAACAAAGAAGATCGTCGACGGCAGTGACGAGAGCGACTACGAGAATCCCTGGGACGACCTTGACGACGCCGTGAAGCGGGCGTCCATGAGGTACAACAGGCGGCCTAGCAGGATCGCAGCGGGAGAGGAGTCCAAGGAGCTCATGCTCAAGTCGGCGGAAGATCTGGGCCGCCTGATGGAGGAGGCGGAGAAAAGGAGACAGGCACGACAAGCCGCTGTGAGAAGCACATGCCAGATTGACTCCCCTGAAAGCCCCGAGGGCGGAAGTATGTCTTTGGTGTCGATTCCTTTCACAAGATTCTCCCCCCACAGACACACGGTCAAGGGAATAATGCCCCAGGAGAACCCGCAGTCAAGCGAAATGATTAGTCCTAAAGAAGCCAGAGAGAAAGGCACAAAATCTGTGTCTCCAATTCTGAGCAGGCTAAAGGCACTGCACGGCGGAGAGCGACAGAAAGGCATGGAGAGTCTTCGTCCAAAATCGTTTTCCAATAAAGTATACTCAAAGGACAAACTGCCCAGCCCTGAAGCAAAGATTAGAAAGAAACCCTTAAAACAATGACTAGGCCCGAGTAATAAAGTATCAGACAGCCAGGGGCTGTAGAGAACACAGTGATAATGATATAAATGTTAAGCAAGCTTACAAAATGAATTACTTCTGGGATTCAAACCTTAAGAAAATAGATACATCACGCTTACAGGTGAAGTTTTTACAATTTATAAGTATGAAGTAATAAAAAAAACAGGTTATAGTTAAAGAATATGGCATCAATAGGTTTGTGGATTGCGAGAAGTAATTATTCATTCTGTCAGCTCGCCACACATATATGAGTTCCTTTCTCAATGTCTGACTTTGACCAATACATTTGAAGAGGAGAATAGTATTTCTTACTTAGAGAGAAATAGAATGAATACGAATCGAGAGGATTTGTGGCTTCTGCTGTTGCTATGGCCAATGAGGCCAACTCTGGCAGGGGAGTGTTTGTGACATAATTTTGAACATAATTTCCACTTGTCAAGGGAATTAATCCAAACTTATTTCCCTGTCTCTGAGAGTGAGTGGTGCTTTATTTATCTCCCTTATCATTCTGGTGTGTTCTTGTGTCGTGTAAATGATCGCTTTTAAGGACAAGCGGGCTATTCTGACCTAGATTTCGGGGGTTTCGAGAAATCTTGACCTGCACCAAAAGTAGGCATTGCTCTACTTATAGAAGAAGTTTGGTTTCATTGGTGTGTATATTTGCTTGATTATAGAGAAAACTCTCCTTTCTTTTAAAGAAACTGAACATGGGGCAAAAACTTTACCTTCGATTTTCTCGAAACAGCATTTGTCGAGATAGCCCCCTTGTGCTTAAAATGGACCAAATATGGGGTTGTATTGATGATGCATTCCATGGGGTAAGTGGAATGACGTAAGGGCACACAGACTTAGATACACACGTACCGTAATATAATACGTCAATGTCTGACCATGACTAGTGTTTCTGCGGAGGAGAAAATCTTTTCCTTTGATAAAATGGAAGAAAAGAATCTCAAGGATTGAGATGATTTGGCCTATGAGACAAATTTTCCAAGGACGACTTTGCCACATTTAGAGCACTTAAAAACTATCTATACTATCCATGGAAACGATGATATATTTATTACGTATATTACGCTTTTACCCCCCCCCCCCCCACCTCACACACACTGTTACAAACCCCTTTCACGCATTTAATATATCCATAACACTTACAGTATTTAAGCCCGATGGTATTTAACCCTATCCATACGTCGTGTTTTACTATGGTATCCATACGACGTGGGGAACTCTGTGCCACCACTTAACCCTATCCGTACGTTGTGTTTTTACTATGGTATCCATACGACATGGGGAACTCTGTGCCACCACTATCCAAAGAGGAAATGTACTCGTTAATCCGATCCGTACGCTTTGCATAGCAGTCTGTAAAATGATTTTTTGAGAAATACTGAACGTTTCAAAGAGATCTTCGTACTAAAAGTATTCTAAAATGTGGAGAATACAACCCCAGGGATACAAAATGACCCCAGGGCGTACGGATAGGGTTAAGAAATAAATCACTAATTGTGTATAATTTGTTACCGTAATAATAATGGTTGGTCGCGTCTGGGCCAATTGTGTGTTGACAGAGCTTCCTTAGCTTTCCTATTTTTTTCTAGGAAAAGAAAAATAGAACAAAGCAAAAACAAAACAAAACAAAACAAACAAACAAACAAGCAGGCAAGCAGGCAAGCAAGTAAACAAACAAACAAAGAAACAAATCGCGATGTATTGAGTTCGCGAAATATGAACCGCAATATGGGCGAGAGAATACTGTACAATCATACATCCAGCCAAGTGTTCATCGGAAAATTGTGCAGCACACATTTACGAACTCAATTGAGTTCGTGTATAGCATGTGCCGATGTGTCGGTACTGGGCAGAGAAAGGGTTAACTAACTTATCTATTTCCGTTTTGTATATTTGTACAGATGCATGCTTGCTAATTTTATATGATCATTATTATTTTGAATTTTATTCTATAATTTGGACATTTTGATTTTTTAATGTGTAATTTGGTCCTTTTGCGTACGTGGCAATTGAATTTCTTATGTGTACATTTGATCTGAACAAACTATATTATACACGTGTAACAAGTCATGCTAAATATACCTTATGCTGCTACAACTTTTCACAGTGAAGTACATGTACTTAGTATTTCCTTATAGCGATATTACTGCTCAAAGAATGGTGTCACACAGAATTGATCACTTGTAAGGACAAGTGGACTAACCCAGATTTCGGAGGGGGGGGGGGGGTTCCAGAAATCTTGACCTACACCAAAAGTGGGCATTGTCCTACCTATAGGAGAAGTTTGATTTCATTGGTGTGTATATTTGTTTGGTCGTAAGAGAAAACTTTCCTTTTATTTTAAAGAAACAAAAAAAAGGGTACAAAAACTTAACCTTCGATTTTCTCAAAACAGCATTTTTCGGGATAGCCCCCTTGTGCTTAAAAGCGACCAAAAATACGATTTTTAATCTTTCTCCCTGCTGGCTGCTTTGGTCTAAGTGCTCTGTTCTCATGTTGTAAATAAAGATATGTGAAGCGAGCTGACAAAAGGAATTACTTCTCGGATTCAAACCTTAAGGAAATAGATACACCACGCTTACCGGTGAAGTTTTTACAATTTATAAGTATGAAATAATAAATGACAGGTTATAGTAGAAGAATATGGCATTTAATAGAAAATCTACAAATGTGACCCTAATGTCGATTTTTGGCCAATACATTATCCATTTGTGGATTGCGAGAAGTAACTCATTTTGTCAGCAAGCTTCACATAATAAATTATTATATCCTTGCACTGTGCCGTCACTTGAGTATTCCAAGAACGAGTTGTATGTACATTTGTATTGTATTCAATTGATGCTCATTTAAATAAACGGCAACACATAGCCATTGCATTCCACAATTCTCGTAATTTTGTGAATCTTTATCAATTTGTCTCATACCCAGCTCTATACTCTCTATCTTTCTTGTTTTTTGGGGGGTTTTTTTGCTATTGAAGTCGTGGCGTAGGTGGCTTAGTGATCTATGTATGATAGTCAGAAATAATCCACAACACGGCCTTTAGTTTGTCAGCTGTCGAACAAATAATGCGTCCGTTAAATCTTAAAGAGTTAAACATCTTGGGGGTGTAATTAGTGTCGTCGTTTGCAGCTTACAGTTACACAATTGACGCACTTCTTTCATTAACCCTCTCACGTTACAGGCCTCATTCTTGAACAACGGAGCATGTTCAGGAGTAAAAGTGTTTTCCTGTGTTTCAAAAATTTATATCAGTTTCTCTCTCTCCTGAAAAAAAAATAGATTGCTCTCTGGGTTTAGTAGCCTACACCCGAAGAGCTTGTTGGTGATAATACGAGCTATAAGGGATCACAAACTCTTAATTGGCTGCGAGTTTGAGACCCCTGGTCTATAGGCACAAACGTTTGTTGTTCTTTTTTGTTTGCTTAATTATAAGAGTCTTGAAACGCTTCTTAACGGGCGCCTGTGGTGTGCTAGTGGTTAGGTGCTTTGTTTTCGTAGGCAGGAGGCCCGAGTTCGAATCCCGAGGGGGCGAGTTTTTATCTAGTATCTCAGTCTTTCTGCTGGTATTTCGCCTCCTTCTCCGTCTGTATTGGGCCCTGATGGGCCGGGTGGGAAGCTCGGCTCCTAGAGGATTCAAATTGTGTTGCTAGGGGCATAAAAATACATTAGTTGATTAAAGAAAGGAATTCACATTCATAAAAAGTCTAAGACCTTAGAGTAGTCTCGTCAATAAAACACAAATATACGTCAGTATAAGATAGGCCTACGGTCTGCATTATTTGTTCTCAATGACGTTTCCGACTCTGAATATAAAACTTTTTATTACACCAAGTTTCCATGTTCTATTTTTTTTAAAAGTTGGTAAAAGAAAGACGATCTAGTGATGAAAAACTCTGGCCTAGTTCTCACATTTTATCGACTGCGATAATGTGCAGTTTAATTACACTTTGGCTTCATGGAAGGCTTCTTAGCAATTCATTTGAGTCTAAATAGGGAACATTTTGACGGAAACTTTCATGCATTCTCTCCTTTACCCACTCAGCATCTACCCTCCTTATCTCCTCCTCCTTTTCTGAATATTACTCTCTTACAACACATCTACTCTTCCAAACATATATGACTTAATTGTGTTGCAAGTGCCATAAAACTCTTACTTAACCCTATCCGTACGTTGTGTTTTACTATCGTATCCATGCGACGTGGGGAACTCTGTGCACCACTTTCTAAAGAGGAAATTTGCTCGTTAATCCGATCCGTACGCTTTGCAAAGCAGTCTGTCAAAATGATTGGTTGAGAAATACGGAAAGTTTCAAAGAGATCTTCGTGCTAGAAGTATTCTAAAATGTGAAGAATACAACCCCTGGGGTACAAAATGACCCCAGGGCGTACGGATAGGGTTAAACTGTAATTGTGAAGCGAGCTGACAAAAGGAATTACTCCTAGGATTCAAACCTTAAGGAAATAGATGCACCACGTTTACAGGTGAAGTTTTTACAATTTATAAGTATGAAATAATAAAAGACAGGTTATAGTTGAAGAATATGGCATTAAATAGAAAATCTACAAATTTGACCCTAATGTCGATTTTTGGCCAATGTTTCCGTTTGTGGATTGCAAGAAGTAACTCATTTTGTCAGCAAGCCTCACAATTCTCTCTTAAGGTCACAAGGGACTCATTGTTTTGTTATACGTCTAATAATGTATAATATTGTTATACGTCTAAGAAAGTATAATTTTGTTATACGTCTAATATGTATAACATTCGTCGGTAGTGCGAAATGGAACTTTTACCCAGACGAAGCCAGATACATGTTGCTTGTAATGGTCGAGAAAGGTCGCTGGCAGCTTTTTTCATTTGGCCATTGAAACCGAAAATTTAAAGTTTGGGTGTCTTGGAAGATGAAGGATGTTGAGATTATCTAATTTCAGAAGGCCCCTATGATAGTGCCAAATTATAGTGCTAAATAGTGCTAAACGATACCAACTAGTGTACCAAATAGTGCAAAATAGTACTAAACAGTGCCTTATCTTTTTTTAAGGTAAGGTAACTCCTTCCCTTCAACCGATGAATCTTTTATTGACGTCGTTTTGTTTGGCCTTTTTAAAATGTAAAATTTGTACGCCCCCTTCGACTCAATTTAGGGTGCATGTACATGTATTTTTGTCGCTTTTAAGCACAAGGGGGCTATCCCGAAAAATGCTGTTTTGAGAATATCGAATATAACATTTTTTGGACCCCCTGTTCAGTTTCTTTAAAATACAAGGAGCGTTTTCTCTTATAACCAA
>NW_004797858.1:473847-474901 GCF_000002075.1 Aplysia californica | reverse complement strand
CTATCTATCTATCTATCTATCTATCTATCTATCTATCTATCTATCTATCTATCTACCTGATCAGACTTTGCGACATGCAAGTTCTCATACATCAGCCACAGGATACTTGGAAGTGCCTTAATCCTAACTCTAAACCTAACCTCAAACCGAACACTAACTCTAACCATAATCTTAACTTTAACCCTCACCCTCACCCTCACCCTCACCCTAACCTTAACCCCTAACCTTAACCCCTAACCCTCACCCTAATCCTAACCTTAACCCCTTACCCTAACCTCTAAACCCCAATCATAACCCTAACCCCTAACCCCTAATACCTAACCATAACCTTACCCCAAACCAACCCGAACCCTAACTCTAACCTTAAAGTTAAACCCTAAACCCTAAAACTGAAAGCCTAAATCCTATGTCGAAGAAAAAAGGGGGTTGTTTTAAACGTGGATGTCTTGGACAACGCCATGACGTAATAAAACATGAGAAGTGGAGTCGTTTGTACAGGTGATTGTCTTGGACAAGTGGCTATTAGAGCAGGTTTGATTTTACATACAAAAATTTTCCAACTAACACTTTACCTTTAAAAAGCTGCTTTGGATTCAACATCTCCATGACCCCTCGTTCCTGTAGTTAGTTTTAATAAGAATTTAATGGCACTTTTAACACAGATAGGTAATTTTGATCTAAATAATGTAACTACCGAACCTCAGAGCAGAAGTGTTACTAAAAGTAAAGAGTTACACACAAGGAAAAGAAGGATGAGAGATGAGGACGACGGCTATTTGATATATGTAGATATGTAGATACAAATATGTAGATCTACATAAGATCCATATCGAGCTAAGGCTCGAACCCCCGAACCCGCAGTCTCACCATTAGGCTACCAACGCCACTAAGAGCGATATAGATCTACATGATGTAATTACTGAAGCTCAGAGCAGAGGTGTTACTAAAGAGTTACATTCAAAGAAAAGAAGGATGAGAGATAAGGACGATGGCTATTTGATAGAAAAGAGGAAGCAAACCACACCAGAGCACGTCCTGCCAACCAGTCACTGTC
>NW_004797858.1:470840-472905 GCF_000002075.1 Aplysia californica | reverse complement strand
GGGGGGGGGGGCATTAGAAATGTGTCGTGGGTGAAAATCGTACACCATCATAGAATCTAGCTTATTCTGGGGAGTTTACAAGCGATTTGGAATCTTCCACAGATTGTTTCCAATTTTGAAAGTTGAGTTGAGTACTGTAGTTTTGCAATCACGTACTCGGACAGTTCAAAACAGACACTGCGCAAACCACTTATAGCACCACCATTAATTTATTGGACGAAATGCGCACCAGTTTTTAAAGCACCATTTTATTAGACGAAGTGTTTTTGAAGCACCATTTTATCAGACGAAGTGTTTTTGAAGCACCATTTTATTAGACGAAGTGTTTTTGAAGAACCATTTTATTAGACGAAGTGTTTTTGAAGAACCATTTTATTAGACGAAGTGTATCTCAGATTTTGAAGGACAAGTATCTTAGACTCAATGCCAAAGAGGTTATAACCTCTTTAAGCTCAGTGCACAACACTTTTTGAAGCACTAGCATAATAAGATTATAAGACGCAGTGCACACCAAAATCACAGTGTTTCGATTTTCACCGACAGCAAGAAGATTGTGTTACGGGGGCAGAAGAGACATCTCCGGCGAGCACCCAGGAACTATTCGGAGACGCACTCCCGCACACAGATGCACAGCTTTGGTGGGTCAAACTGCGTACTGTTTGCTGCTGATATCACATATATAGCCACTAAAACTGTCGCAAATCAAATATTAACAAGAAAATTTCAAACCTAACTGCAAAATATCAAATTATGGTTTAAAACAGGGGAAATCCCCCCCCCCCCTGTAACCCCCCTAGATTTTTTAAACTTTGGCTAAAGGCACAAAGCATTTTGATTGGTCTGTCTCCGTCGGGGGCGCTTCCGAATAGATGCTGCGGTTACGGGGACATCATAGACTTAAAATTACGATATCCAGGACCTGGGACTGCCAAGGCCGCCGCTTATTGCTCGCAAGAAAAAACTTCGCTAGGCTAGTGCGCACCATGAGGGCGTGAATGAAGGGCAAAAAACACAAGTTACTCTATAGTAGAATGCGGTCATAATCTTTCCCTTATAACCTTTTATCAAAGATCGTACACAACAAGATAGTTCACTCGGCCTAGAAAGTGCCCGTGGAAGTCCGCGCATTGGTTCAGATGGCGCTGCAGTCTTTGTTTTGAAGCTCTCTTTCGTTTCTCCAGAAGAAGAATAGGAATAGCACAGATTTTTAGTATCGCTTTTATTGTTTTTCACACAACGAAGGTAACTCTGATAGCAAAGTCCGCACTTTTTCGAAGAGGGCGCCACCGAATTTTAAGGACACTTTTTTAATTGGCTCAAAGAGACGAGTGAACTATCTTGTTATGTACGATCTTTGCTTTTATCTGGTTTCAAACAGAATCGAATGATGCCTTCCATTTTGAAGCGGAAGTACGTCAGAGTGCTCGGTCTAAGATATCATAATTCAAAATCTATTGGGGGGGGGGGGGGATCTCAACATTGAAATTTGTGCGCTATTAAACTCAGTCAAGAAGCAAGGTATTGCACGACTTGTTTGTTTGTGTTCGCTGTCTTAGAATGACAACGTTCTATCTGACATTTTGGGCCGCTTTGAGTTAACTCAGATACCATGATGTCAGGAACCAAATGTTCTATTTGCTGTATCAAAATCGTAAGAGTATTGGGAGTCGTTATCAAGATATTCAACGGACTGCATTCGAGAAAGCTTGACCTGTTATAGAGTGTCAGGCAGTTAGGGCGGAAACACTTGCTTGAAGGGGTTTCTTCAAGGGGCTTCTTCCTCTGAAGATCTCCTGCTGTCCGCTCGCCCTATGAGTTTTCTCCCACCTGTGAAACTCAACATTTTTGACGCCAAATCTCTCAAAACTAGATACAGAGCAGATAGAATTTGGTAATTCTAGGGGTAACGTACTGCTGGTGGCGGAACTGAAGAACTATACGCCGCAGACTGGTGGCGGAACTGAAGAACTATACGTCGCAAACTGGAGGCGGAACTGAAGAACTATACGCCTCAGACTCTAAGGACGAGCAACATGACTATGTTCATTTTGTGATGTATTGGCGA
>NW_004797858.1:468658-470429 GCF_000002075.1 Aplysia californica | reverse complement strand
TCATTGCCATGTGGGAACATCAAAAGTTACTTTGTCCCTCGTCTCAGAATACATGAAAGAGTGCCGACAGTTTTAGCGAAATATTTTGACAGGGTTTGGAACGACTTCGGTGAAGATTAAGGTCGTTTGAGAGGTGCACCCTTCGAACATATTTCCGATAGGATCAAGCCAAGTGGGCGGAGAGCCCTAAATGTTCCCAAATAATCCAAGTTAAAAAATTCATCGTTTGGGATTCGACCCAGTATCATTTACACTATACTACATATAGAACAGTATCACCATGACCATGGCGTGCTGACAAGATGAGTTACTTTTCGCAATCCACAAATGGATATATTGGCCAAAAATCGACATTAGGGTCAAATTTGTAGATTTTCTATTTCTTTTTAACGATAACCTGCTTTTTAAAAATTATTTAATACTTATAAATTGTAAAATCTTCACCTGTAAGTGTTGTGTATCTATTTCCTTAAGGTTTGAATCCGAGAAGTCATTCATTTTGTCAGCTCGCTTCACAATGAGCTGAGTTGTTGATGGCTCAGATAAACGTTGAGAAGCAGATAGATGTAAGCTGACAATTTACATCTAAATTACTACGAAACAGACGAATTGTTCAGTTTTCAGCTGGTCAAACGCAGTCATGTAAGTGGCTGATAGGTGCCACTGGTTAAGTCCTACTTCTTTGCTTATCCGGTGGGTTTTTTCCCCCAATATCATTGCATGACAGTGAATGTGCAAAAAACTGGTCAAATTTCTTACAATCAGAGACCAAGCACTCTAACTCTTTTTTTTCTAAGTGTTCACCTTGAGTAGCATGGAACTCTGTTATTAAAATGAGGCCTGTTCAACTGTATGGTGACAAAACTAGGCCTGTTTTTTAGTGTAGCTCATGTCGCTTATTTTGAAAATCTGATCTGTTGGCAATAAAACTAGGCCTGGATTTTGTATCGTTTCGTTTAAAGCCTGTTTTGATGTCTGTCGTTTCTTACACCTGTTTTGATGTTTGTGTTTTCTGACGCCTTTTTATACCTGTCTTTTAAAGCCTGTTTTAATATCTGTCATTCTAACACCTGTTTTCAGGCTTGTTTTTTTTTTCTTAACACCTGTTTTTTCTTAACACCTGTTTTTTCTAACACCACCTGTTTTGATACCTCTCTGTTTTTGAAACCTGCTTTGATAATCTATTCTTTTAAAGCGCCTATCTGTTAGAAGTCCAAGTATATCTGTCTGTGCAGTGTATGTATCGGCCATAGTTTCAGCAATAACTATTCTTTCATTGTCTGGCTGTGCAGTGTATGCATCTACCTTAGTTTTAGCAATAACTATTCTTCTGATAGCAAAACTAAACCTGGTCATTCGGCACTTAACTCACACGACCTACGTGTGCTGCAACCTGACCATCACTAATCTATTTATAGAGGTACCAGCCATCCATGTCCAAGTGCTGTTTTAGCCTCTTTTTCCCATCTACGTGTGTTGCAGGTGCCGTAAAACTCTGACTAAAACAAAACAAAAAAGTAAATAAAAAACAAGAAAAATAAAATAAACTCTGCTAAGCTTGGTTATGTATGAGTCTGGAGAGTCCCTTGGTGTCCAACGACAGACTCTGACGGTGCAAAATCCGGAGCGCCGTGTTCAGACAGTTTAGTTGGGCGTCAGGGAGGCTCTCTACACATGCCACGGACGGAGGGCCCGAGATCCTGGGGGGAGAGAGAGAGAGAAAGAGAGAGAGATTGTTCGTTGTGTTAGTTCTAGTGTAAGACGATCCTGG
>NW_004797858.1:465704-467350 GCF_000002075.1 Aplysia californica | reverse complement strand
GAGAGAGAGAGGGACAGAGAGAGAGGGACAGAGAAAGAGAGAGAGAGAGAGAGAGAGATAGAGAGAGAGAGAGAGAGAGAAAGATAGTGGTATATTAGAGGGAGGGAACTGGAGTTGAATAAGCCTGCGTTTCCCTAGAGTGTCCTTGATGGGTCTGTTTGTTGTAAAATGTCGTTGCCATTATTCAATCAGACATTTTAAACAATTGCCTTTTTTCTTGGGAATGATTTGAATCTCTTTACGACAACGGCACCGTCTGCAGTCAGCTTTTATCTGACAGTCAAGATCAAAGCTTTTGGAAGTGGCAATTTATCGGTGCTTTTTAGACTTAAAACCACAGCGCAGAGTAGAGTAGAGTAGAAATAAAAGAACTAAAAGAAAAGAGAATTAAAAACAAACATTTACCCTCCCTCCTCCCTCCCCCCCTCAATCTCTCCTCATTTTTTTTTTTATGTTTGTCACTTTCTCGTAACACCTCTGGTCTTCAGCTCAGCACTTATATGACTAAATTGTGTTGCAAGTGCCGTAAAACGCTTTCTAAAACTTAAACCATAACACCCTTTTCAACAGTGAAAGTTTTATCAGTCATCTACGAAGCAAGACCTCTGATGAAAAAAGTCTAGTTTCGGTGAAACAGAGCCAAGTACAAGAAGAAAAGCCTTTATTGCAAACTTCCAAAACACCCCAACTTGGGGTCCAAGGTTCAGACACCTAATCTGAGATTCGAACCACAGCCCTCCGCACCATAGACTATCATGATATCGATGATCTGACGGAACGTCCTGAATCCTAATAATACAGGAGATGTGCATGTAAAAAAAAACTAACGAGAATTTAATCACAACCAATAATATACATTTTATAACACCTTTTCAAACAGTAAAGTTGTTCCCGCACCCGCTCCGGACATTGGGGATTGTCTTGTTAGTGAGACAATTTCCTGGGCCTTCGGCGTATTGTGGTAGGGTGGCTAGTTCCTTTCCACGCCGCCTTTACTTCCGCAACTTGAAGTTAGGTACCCTTTACTACTGGGTGGGTAGGCAGGAGGGGGAAAAATATTTAAAAATTCGTGTCCGAACCGAGGCTCGAACCCGGACTTTCCGCTTCAGAGACGAGCACCTTTAAATAGATCCAAATTGCCGTGTAGGTTTTGACTCAGTTGCGTCAAAATGTCAGCTTTTGTCCGTTTATTTCGGCAAATACTAGTTGACACTGTCAAATGAATCAAATGTGAAGCGAGCTAACAAAATGAATGACTTCTCGGATTCAAACCTTTAGGAAATAGATACATCACGCTTACAGGTGAAGGTTTTACAATTTATAAGTATGAAATAATAGAAGACAGGTTATAGTTAAAGAATATTGCATCAATAGAAAATCTACAAATTTGATCCTAATGTCAATTTTTGACCAATGTCTGCCTTTGTGGATTACGAGAAGTAACTCATTTTGTCAGCACGTCATACATATTGTATAACGCCTTATAATGGACCCAAATTGCCGTGAAGGTTTTCACTCAGTTGCCTCAAAATGTCAGCTTTTGTCCGTCCATTTTGAGAAACACTAGCTGGCCCCGACTCTTTCAAATGATTCAAATGTATCAAATGTATCAAGCGGGTGCTACGTGCTGGGTATTAGACGGGTCC
>NW_004797858.1:463023-464185 GCF_000002075.1 Aplysia californica | reverse complement strand
GTCTGTCTGTCTGTTTGTCTGTCTGTGTATATGTCTGTCTGTCTGTCTGTCTGTCTGTCAGTCTGTCTGTATGTCTGTCTGTCTGTTTGTGAGTATCGCTCGCGACTGCCTAAGGTTATATGAGCGCCCAGGGGTGGATGTCAACAGAGAAGTCCAAACGGGGAATCAGGCTTACTCTGCTCACCTCTCTAGCCTCAACAGTACAAAGTCTGCTTCGATTATCAAAGCACCCCGGAAATAGCGGGTCACAAAAGAGTGACAAACATAAAAAAGAAGTAGGGGACAAATGACGATAGAAAAGATGAGGAAAGAAAAAGCAGCAGTTCCTCCTATGTTGTTCCGGCACAGCATGAGCAAGTCTGTTATTCAAGATAGAGGGGTATTTTTTCCCCATCAAAATCAAAGCAAAAGAACAAGCTTTAAGATAATACCAATAACTTTATATGACCAAAATTTGACGAGTGCCTGATTCCACCGCGTCATTACACAAATCAGTCACACCAAACCAAAGGTCCTCGTTTTCCAAACTACTAAAATAATAAACAAACCAACTTTCCGCCCCCGCCCCACCCCCGCAAAAAATGAATTGCAAGTAACCCAAACAATCGTACATAGGTCTAGTACCAAAAACTATTATAAAATAAACCTCAAGCAAGAGACAATTACAACTTAACCCTATCCGTACCCCCTGAGGTAATTTTGCACCCCCGAGGTTGTATTTTTCACATTTTAGAATACTTCTAGATCGTAGATCTATTTGAAACTTTCAGTTTAAAAAAAAGGAAAGTTGTTCCCGCTTCCGTTCCGGACATTGGAGATTGCCTTGTTAGTGAGACAACTTCCTGGGCCTTCGGCATATTTAGGTAGGGGGGCCAGTTCCTTTCCACGCCGCCTTTACTTCCCCGACTCGAAGTCAGGTACCCATTACTGCTGGGTGGGCAGGAGGGGGCGAAAAAATCCGTGTCCGAACCGGGGCTCGAACCCGTACTTCCGCTTCGGAGACGAGCGCACTAACCGCTCCACCACCGGACCCTCAGGAAACTTTCAGTATTTCTCAAAAAATCATTTTGACAGACTGCTACGCAAAGCGTACGGATCGGATTAACGAGTAAATTTCCTCTTTTGAAATTAGTGGCACAGAGTTCCCCACGTCGTATGGATA
>NW_004797858.1:458818-459821 GCF_000002075.1 Aplysia californica | reverse complement strand
CGCACGTTAAAGATCCCTTGGTGGTCTAAAATCGATAAGAGTAGGCTTCGGCCGCCACCCGGGCAAAATTCAAAATTTCCTACCAACTTTCAGGTCCACTTAAAAACATATTTCTGTGTCCATTTTACATGGAAAAGTTGATTAAAAACACAAAAAGTGTAAATTTTCGGCTTCCAAGAACTCTCTAGCTATGGCAGTCGGCATACTTTGGCGGTTATTTTCTCGCTAATTTTACATATGAAACCAGGCGACCCCACCGCCTTCAATACCAAATATCTCCACTTCTACTCCAGATGGATGAACATTTTTTTTGTCAAAAGCAAAACAAATTAAGAAGCTATTGAATGATACAAATAAATACTTCAATATGCCCCAAACTTGACGAGCACCTGATTCCATCGTGTCATGATACAATGCACGTAATACACTATTGGACACTATCATACTGAGTTGTGTTTCAGTCTTTCTTTTTGGCACCAGGTGGGACTGTGAAAATAGCAAGTGTCTTTTTTTATCCCTTGCCCATTTATATGAGATTGACGCCATCTGATTGGTAGAAACAAAAGTTCGTATGACAGTGTCCAATAGTGTATTACGTGCATGTATGACATGTAACTATTGCAGATAGAGATTCCAGGATTATAGATGTAAGTCATTGATCTGAGAGCGGTGACGATTTTCGATATAATGGTAGTGATGAGTGACGATGTGGGATTGCCTTTAAGTAATGTTAGCATTAGTCCTATCTTCCTCTGCTCCAATGAGTCACAAAGGTCGAACAAGTGTCTATCCTTGTCTGTTTCAGTCTCTGCTCTGGAAAGCAAGATATTGTGTTTTTTCCTTTTACGAGCATCAATATTATATTTATAGGCACCCAAGCGCGTTCACTCGAATCTACCGAGAGAGAGAATGAGAGAGAGATGGAGAGAGAGAGGGAGAGAGAGAGAGAGAGGGAAAGAGAAAGAGAGAGAGAGAGAGAGAAAGAGAGAGAGAGAGATAGATA
>NW_004797858.1:456449-457815 GCF_000002075.1 Aplysia californica | reverse complement strand
GGGGGGGGTTCAAGTTTAGTTTTCGTTTGGCAAAAGTTTTACAGGAAAGGTTAAAGTTTAGTTTTCGTGTTAGCAAGAGTTTTACAGGAAAGGTTCAAGTTTAGTTTTAGTTTTAACAAGAGTATTACAGGAAAGGTTAAAGTTTAATTTTAGTTTTAACAAGAGTATTACAGAAAAGGTTAAAGTTTAGTTTTAGTTTTAGTAAGAGTTTTACAGAAAAAGTTCCAGATTAGTTTTCGTTTTTGCAAGAGTATTACAGAAAAGGTTCAAGTTTAGTTTTAGTTTTTGCAAGAGTATTACAGAAAAACGTCCATGACGTTTTAAGGATAAAAAAACAAAACTGTACGTCTAAATGGAACTTCTCTCGTCGGCAAACTGTCAGTATAACGATGACCCAGATCTAGTGTCTGTTGGCTAATCTGTCAATTTGTCGATGAATGAACTGTACCTGTAAAGGTACCTTACAAGGAACATGAAATTTGTACTTCACATATTGACATAATTACAATTCTTCCTCCCCCTCCCCCACCCCCAACCAATGCCTCAACGTCTCAACATTCACCTTTCCAATGACTCCTACATGGACCCCCCCCCACCTCCCCAACTCAAAACTGTTCTCCCTCCTCCCCTTCCATCACTCACCCACTCCCCTCATCCACTCCCCTCTTCCACTTCACCAATCATCTCCCTCAACTCCTCCTCTAACATTCCCTTCTTATCTCTCCACTTTTCTCCTTCCTCCTACATGGACATACCCACCACCCCTCCTCTTCTTCCACCCCTCCGCCCACCCCTTCACTCTACCCCCTTTTCCCTTCCCCTTCACCTCTTCCTCTCCACTCCTCCCCCCTTTCCCCTCACCCCTCCCTCTCAACTCTACCTCCTTCCCCTTCACCCCTCCTCTTCATCCACCCACACCCCTTCCCCTCCCCTTCCCATCACCACTTCAACACCCCCGCCTCAAATCCCCTTTCCTCCCTAATTGCCCTATATTGCAAAATGCTCCGCCCTTAACTTGGCTCACCCAGACCTCAACGCCCTTCGGCTCTGTACTAAATTCGGTACAATTTGACAAGTGGCCCCCCCCCCTCCCACCTCTCACCCCTACACACACACACATACACCCCCACACCCACACCCACATACACCCACACACTCACCCACACACCCCCACCCCCACACACAGTAATTATTGACCCAGCGCTCGGGGCGCTCAGAACAAACCCTCGGGCCAATCAAAGGCCATACTATTTATACATTTGGAACGGGGTTTTTACTCACTGCACACGCGCTTCATTCAGTCAAACCGCCAGAAAAAAGAAGGTTTTTTATTCCAAACCAGCCTGATAGTAGACTTGTGAAAAAA
>NW_004797858.1:452351-454608 GCF_000002075.1 Aplysia californica | reverse complement strand
TAGGGCTGTCTGCTTTTTAGTTCAGAATGATAGCAACAGAGCTAACGAGTACCCCTTAAGGGGCGAATCATCTCTGCGTTCGTTCTTTCTACTTTGATTCTTTAAAATACAATTAAAAAACAAATTTAAATAATAATTAAACCCTTGATAAAAGTGCCACCTTTTCAGAATGACCCCACCATGCTTAGTAAGGCGTTCAATATATGTTAAAGAAAAAAAACCGTAAAAAAAATTCCAAGTATCATAATTCGAAAATAGATTAAAGGGGAATCCCATTATTTTTATTGCGCTTTTTCTATTTAAAACACCAATCGCATAAGAGCTCCACTCCAATTCTTATTACGTAAACGCCTCAGATTGAAAAAAATCAGTTATCTGATTTGGTTATATTATAGAAAAAATATAGATCTACCAGAAGATTCGAATGACGTGTTCCCGTATAGAACAGTTAAAAGACAAGACAACAGAACGTCTGTTGCACTTTGCCAAATGTCAAGAATCTTATTGTTGTAATTCACGGTTGGAAGAACTTGAAGATCGTCATAACTCACAGCTGTCTGCTAAGTCTAGACAGAGTCGTCTGCTGGACGGCCATGATTATCTTAGCTGACCCCTGTTGTGCAGTCGTTTGCTCTTGTTCACGCACTCTTCAATTTAGAAGGAAACAAACTTGGAATACCATAGCTTAAAGAGTGGCGGTGATTATATGGCTCAGAGAACCGCCTGAGGTTTTTGTGTTCTTAGTTTCTCTTTTTAAAAACCAACCAACCAAACACCAAAAAAAACCCCAACAACAACAAACAAACAGAAAAACGATCCAAAGGATAAAGAGTAGTGACGTAATTGTGACGTAGGGAACCACTTTCGGTAATAGTGTGCTCGGTTGTTGTTTTTTTTTTTTTTTTTTAAAAAGAAGAACAATAGCAACCAAATATTTTAGATTAGACACCTTAAAAAAAGGGTGAAAACATAGCAGCCTACTTCTTTTTAGCCTTTTTTTCAGGAAGAGGTCAACAAAGTCTTAGTCACCTGAATGATTCTAAATAAATCATGGAACTATTTTCTTTAATTAAAGAGAAAACAAAAGAAACAGCCGCCCAACCCCAAAAAACCCAAACAAAACATAAAATAAAACCAAATAAAAACCCATTAAAATCCACCAAACAATCCCAAAATAACAGCAAAACAAAACTTAGTCTTCAAAATATTAGATAAGCTAAAGTAAAAACAAAGTTTTAGCCAATTTCCTTTTAGCCATACACTTTCTGTAAGAGGTCAACAAAGTCTTTTTTTTTTTTTTACCTGAACGAGTCAAATACTTAATTTAAAAAACACACCCCAAAAACAACAACAAACAAACACACAACTATTTTTGACTAGTAATAGACAACTCAAAAAAGAAATAAAGTATTTTTCTTCCTTTTTTGCCCAGACACTTTCAGTAAGAGGTCAACAAAGTCTTCTTTTTTTAACCTGAAGGAGTCGTGTACTTAATTTCTATCCGTACGTCGTGTTTTACTATTGTATCCATACGACGTGGGGAACTCTGTGCCACCACTTTCCAAAGAGGAAATTTACTCGTTAATCCGATCCGTTCGCTTTGAATAGTAGTCTGTCAAAATAACTTTTTGAGAAATACTGAACGTTTCAAAGAGATCTTCGCTCTAGAAGTATTCTAAAATGTGTAGAATACAACCCGGGGGTACAAAATGACCCCAGGGCGTACGAACAGGGCTACTATAAACAAGCACAAAAATATTTTAGCCTAGTAATAGACAAATCAAAAAAGAAATACAGTATTCTACTTCCTTTTTTTGCCCATACACTTTCAGTAAGAGGTCAACAAAGTCTTTTTTTTTAACTTGAAAGAGTCGTGTGCTTAATTTCTTTAGTAAAAACAAACACAAAAATATTTTAGCCTAGTTAAAGACAAATCAAAATAGAGATAAAGTTTTCCTTTTCGCCGTACATTTTTTTGCGAGAGGTCAACAAACTCTTGTGTTACCTGATGGAGTCGTGTGCTTAGTTTCTTTTGTTTTTAAAAACGAACATTATCTTACTTCCACATAGCCGTACTTTTTCTGCGAGAGGTCAGATCCCTCTGTCTATTACTTGAAGGAGTTGTGTACTTAGGTTCTTTGATTTTAGAAAAAAAAATATTTTAGCAAAAAAAAAAAAAGACAAAAAAAACAACAAACCAACAACCCCACAAGCAAACAAGCGGAAAAAAGAAAACAAAAGAATTTCAAAAACCCCA
>NW_004797858.1:446377-449557 GCF_000002075.1 Aplysia californica | reverse complement strand
TTGCATTTATATATCGCATATCCATGCTCAAGAGCATGCTCTATGCGCTTTACAACCATTATTACCCCAGCAGACCCTCTGAGAACACTCTGAAACATTCTCGGCTTCCGCGGAAGCATACAGTGCAAGCTGCGGATTTCACGCGTTCAAACACTATCAAACTGACAAGGTCGTTCACTGTCTATAGCCGGGTACCCATTTCCACCTGAGTGAAGTGAGGACAATTTATGCAAAATGCCTTTCCCAAGGACACAACGTCGGACCCCTGACGGGATTCGAACCCACGACCTTATGCTTAATTTATATTGTAGAAATAACAACATAATATTTCATTATAAACAAATATCACAGAAGTAATTATCATTCACGATCTATTAGGCTTATTACTGTATAACATAATATTCAAAATACATGTATTTGAATGATCTAGTATGCTTATCAAATCAATGCATTACACAATTTTGCCAATTATGTTGGGGACCTGTGATGTAGGTGTTTTGGCTGTTTATGGACATAGCGGTTGTTTTTTTCTAAATAGTTTTGTGACACGAAGTCTAACCATTGTTGGGTAGCTGACGGAAGATATTATTTTGTCAGAAGACAAGTGCACCAGGCATACCTAGGCTACTGGAGTCATCACAGAAGTAGATCACGGGACAGCAGTTTGGCACCACAGACCGGAAGTGGCGGGAAGCGTCATACTCTCTACGACAACGTTCTGTTTCGATTGCTTCTTCCGGTCCTAGAAACTGCAGATGAGAGAGAACGTAACAGTTTACTTTCAAAAACCACATTGGACGACAGCAATGGTACATGGGAAGTTAAAAGTAGGCCTGATAGGATAGGCTAAAAACTGTTCTCAGAAATTCCCAGTCTTAGGAACTGCAGATGGGTGTGAATCCAGTTGACTCTAAAAAATTGAACTGAGTAGCAACTTCAAAAAGAAAGCAAGACGTAAGAAAACAATCCCTTTCCCAGAAATAGTCGAACTAATCAAATGTATAGCAATAAGCTTCGCTGTGTGCAACAGGTAAACACATGCACCATAAAGGGTTCCATTTTTTGTTACTTATTTTTTATTGTGTGGAGTGTATTGAAAGTGGTGATGGAGCTTTTCAATGCTCCAAATGCAACAAACGCTTCTCTAACTCTACCAAAATTGGCCTCACTTGCCATAGCAGAAGCAACAAATGTGAAGTGAGCTGACAAAATGAATTACTCCTCGGATTCAAACCTTAAGGAAATAAATACATCCCGCTTTTATGTGAAGTTTTTACAATTTATAAGTATGAAATAATAAAAGACAGGTTACAGTTAAAGAATATATTATGGCATCAATGGAAAATCTATCAATTTGACCCTAATGTCGATTTTTGGTCACTGTCTCCATTAATTGTGGATTGCGAGAAGTAACTCGTTTTGTCAGCACGCCACACAAAGGATTTATAACCTTAATCCTTATTTTTATTTCGCATAAGAAGTATTCTCATCAACAGATGCATTGGTCACTGATGGACGAACTACTGTATTGTTGTAACTTAGGATATGGAACTGTTCACAAATAAAGAGAGACAGTCAAACAAATTTACTCTTGACACATTGCATGTGCGGGGACATGCCTTACCTAATGACGAAGATTAAATACAATGTTACAATATTATTGTTGATTTGTTCACTAATAAGAAATCGCCACCCTTACTTACTCACTTACTACCCATTACGCCATCTGGCGTTTAGGGCAGCAACGAAGGAAAATCGCCACCCTAGAAGTACGAAATTCTATCTGTTCAGTACCTAGTTTAGAGAAATTTGACTGAGTTTTGAGTTCCACCACATGTCAAGCCATTTCGGATCGGGCGCAATTTTTTAAAATATTCTGATAACGAATCTGAATAATTTTACGGTTTTAACAGAGCAGATAGAACTTTTTGGTTCCTGACTTCATGGTGTTAGTAACTCAAAACAGCCAAAAAATGTTAGCTAGAACCGTGAAATTATTCTAAGTTAACGAAATGCTGAAGCTAAGAGAAGCCCCGCAATTTGAGCATATCTACAGCGTAAATGAAGCTTTTAAATGCTCAAAATAATAAAGCAAACTCTCATCTTCCACAATTAGTCTCTTTGATTGCAGAACGAGCCAACTTAATTAATCCTTATCCCTTTTGTTCCTTTTTCTTTCAGAACAAATATTCTCCTCTGCATATGCATTGGTCATTGTCAGATACCCATGGACAAACAGTTTATTATTAACAAAATGACAGCTATACAACAATGGCATCTCAGAAGTTTGACTATATGGTCGCTTTTAAGGACAAGCGGGCTAACCCAGATTTCAGGGGTTTCCAAAAATCTTGATCTACACCAAAAGTGGGCATTGTTCTACCTATAGGAGAAGTTTGGTTTCATTGGTGTGTATATTTTTTTGGTTATAGAGAAAACTCTCCTTGTCTTTTAAAGAAACTGAACAAGTGTCCAAGAATTTAAGTTCGATTTTCTCAAAACATCATTTTTCGAGTAGCCCCCTTGTGCTTAAAAGCGACGGTATAATGCTATGGGAATAAAAGCTGAACATAGCACACTCACCTTGACATGGTTTAAATACAGTTTTACTATACAACTTTGTGACCCGTCTTCAGAGCTGACGATGCAGACTTGGTTAAGGCAGCTGTAGGGCGCTGGTTCAAACCTCAGACCCTCCCCGCGACTCAGCGCCGCCTGTGGACACGACAGAATTGATTGGTTATAGTAAAACGTGGTGTACATCTATTCGATTGATCGGATGTGTTTGATCGGAATGCGTCGGAAAATCAAAGTTGTCTAGATTACCTACGTTTACTTTACCTTCTCCTTCCTCTGGTATCCTTAGGATGTCGAGGGGAGGTGCAAGTCTCGGTCCTGGGCGAGGTGTGTAGCGTCGGTGATGGATATTATGTTATCTTGTTCCAGGACCTTTTTAACCACATCCGGCCAGGCCTTTCTTGGTCTTCCTCTTGTCTAGATACAACGATAATTACGCTGGCTGGAGAATCAGAAGAGGGCTAAGAGTCGTTGGATTCTCCCCCTCCCCCCACCACCATCATCCATAATATGAATAAGATGCTACCTCTCAAGTCTAATAAAACCCCAGCCCATCTCCGCTCCGTTTTGCACACATACTGACACACACACACGTGTGTGATA
>NW_004797858.1:443341-444148 GCF_000002075.1 Aplysia californica | reverse complement strand
AAGAAGAAGAAGAAGAAGAAGAAGAAGAAGAAGAAGAAGAAGAAGAAGAAGAAACAATGGCCCTCATCATTACTGGCACCCTACGAAATGACACGAGTGTGAACCCTCCTCAAGAAGAAGACACTGCAGTGCGGTTCGCAACAACGGGGCTCAAATGTTCGCCTTTCTTCTTTTCGTTCCTGTGTGCTTCATCATCAGATCGAAGGACCGAGTGGAAATTAACGAGCGACTGATGTCAACTTGCCTCAGAAGCAGGGTCTAGCTGGCGTCTGAGGCCGATTATTTATGATTATCAGGGACTATCGTCAGTCTGATAGAGGTGACGGCTGGACTAAAAAAGGATGCAGCGCACTGTCAATGTCAGAGTGAAGCAAGCCGGGGGGAAATCGATAGCCATTAGATCTAGTTTTGCTATTGAGACTGAACCACAAACTGGCAACAGAAACTAAAGTGCAATATGGCAATAGAAACAAAACCACGAACAAGTAATGAATGTTGACATAATTCAAGACACAGGCAGTGAACAGTTCCCCAAAAATACCCAACAACAAGTAAAAAAATAAAAACAACAATCAACGAACCAAAACAAAAAGATGAAAAAAAGAAAGAAAGACAACGAAATCCCCCACAACAAACAAACAAAACATCCGTATTAGAATTTTGAAGCAACGTCCCAAATTTTTAAATTCTTGGACCGCTCAGCAGAAGAAGAAGCAAAATTCTACTTCTCCCCTCCTTAACCAACACACATTATTAACACACACACACACACACACACACACACACACACACACACACACACACACA
>NW_004797858.1:440816-441836 GCF_000002075.1 Aplysia californica | reverse complement strand
CCTGCGGCGATGGTGTAGCACCTAACCACTTAGAATTACAAAATACTATCTGACCTGACTGATGATGCTTGTCGGGGGGTCTCCTCAGGTAGTGGCCAATCCATTTCCTTTTCTTCACCTGTATGTCTTACTTTACTTGCCTTTGGTTTGTTCTTTCCCACAGTTGAGCATTGCCATTAGTGACTCGACCGTACCACTTGATCCCCACTATCCTTCGTAGGCATCCATTTCCGAAGCTCTGCAGTTTCCTTGCTGTTGATGCTGTGAGCCTCCATGTCTCTGAACCATACAGCAGAACATTCTTCACGTTTGTTTTGAAGATCCCCAGCTTGGTGTTCAATCCCAGTTCCTTAGACATCCATTCATGAGAATGATGAATGCTGCTCTTGCCTTTTGGATTCTGACCTTGATGTCTCCGTCTGTTACCCCTGCCTTGTTGACGACACTTCCCAGATAGGCGAAGGCTTCAACATCCGCCAATGGTGCCCCTTGCAGTGTGATAGAAACGTCGGCTGCGTTCATTCGTAGAACTTTCGTTTTATCCGTGTGAATAATGGTGTCCAACATTTTGTGTCCATGAAATTCTCAAAAGAAGCATTTCCTCGTTTGATTTATTTTCTCTACATACAATTCTCAAAAAAGCATTTCCTCGTTTGATTTATTTTCTCTACATACAATTTTCAAAAGAAGCATTTCCTCGTTTGATTTATTTTCTCTACCTACAATTCTCAAAAGAAGCACTTCTTCGTTTGGTTTATTTTCTCTACATACAATTCTTAAAAGAAATCAAACGAGGAAGTACTGAAAGAAACCCAAGCGAACATGCCTTAATCATGATAATTATGCAATAACAATTATCATTACAGCAGTTGCTGATTTGAGCAAAAAGATCGATTGATCGTTTGATGAGATGTCTCATTACTGAAATCTTGTTATTTGAGTAAAAAAACACAAGGATCATGTCGATGACGTGTGCTTGTATTTACATGTATGTGTGTGTGTGTGTGTGTGTGTGTGTGT
>NW_004797858.1:438494-439916 GCF_000002075.1 Aplysia californica | reverse complement strand
TTCTTCTTCTTCTTCTTCTTCTTCTTCTTCTTCTTCTTCTTCTTCTTCTTCTTTTTCTTCTTCGAATTCTTCGAATTCTTTTGACAGACTACTATGCAAAGCGTACGGATTGGATTGACGGGTAAATTTTTTCTTTGGAAAGTGGTGGCACAGAGTTCCCCACGTCGTATGGATACGATAGTAAAACACGACGTACAGATAGGGTTAAACAACCACTTTTCTCCTCACAGTAGGAGGCCGTCTGAGCCAATAACATCAACTATCATTGCATTTTTTGTCCCTCTAATTAGATGTAACGAGGAGTTAATGCAACGGCAATAGAGAGAGAAGCAAATGTTATAACAAATGAACGAGAGTCAAATTAAGGCTCTTGTTTAATTGCATCGAAGGTCAAGGTTAATCCTCTTCGCATTTCCATCGACATTTGAGCTCTCCCTTATCGGATTTTCCTGCCAATCCGATTATGCACGATCCTATTCCCCAATCTTACACGAATTATGCATGCAGATCCCATTCCCCAATCTTACAGGAGTTACGCCACAATTAACACAATGAGCGGGATCGGAGAGACGGAATGACGTTTGTGGTGCAGCTGACAGACACAGCAGATGCCTGATTTAATTTTTAAAAACCATAAGCACCAAAACAACAACAACAACAACAACAACAACAACAACAAGTGCCCCCCCCCCAAACTCCCCACAAGAATAAAACAACAACCGAAATGAGCAACAACAAAAAACGACACAAGGGAATCAAACTCACGTCTTTCGCGTACGACAACGGAGCGCCAGACCGCTACACCACAGACGCCAGTCAGGCTAAAGTGACAAATTATTCTGAACTGCTAAACCCTCATTGCTTAAGGCTTACGATTGATCCCATAATCCACTGAAATCTGGGTTAGCCCGCTTGTCCTTAAAAGCGACCATAATTTTTTAAAAATATGACAGAGAGCCTCGTCAGCTGCCTCCACGTTTCCCGGGTTTTTTTGCGAGCACCTGAGTTTGGGCGAAGGATTTTCCAGTCCACTCCGCCATGTTGTCGGTCCACTTCTTTCTTTGCCCTCCTCTCCTTCTCCTCCCCTGCTCAGTTTCCTGAAGAAGGGTCTTGGGTAGGCCACACGATCTTGTTACATGACCATACATTCATTAATCTTCGCTTCCTTGTAGACAACAAGTCTAAATAGTGGCTGGTGTATGTTGTTCCACTCTACTATGCACTTCCTCATTTGTGATAATGTGGTCATTGTGTGAGATACCAAAGAGAAAAATCCTTCTCTCGTAAACACTTCCTGGCTTGATGGGGAGTTAAGGAGGTCCCCCGAAAGAATAACATAACAGAAGCCACTCATCTAAATCCAGACCTTGACCGAAAAGTCCACCTCCTCTCAAGCTGGCTAAAAACCGCCCCAACTGGACC
>NW_004797858.1:436458-438394 GCF_000002075.1 Aplysia californica | reverse complement strand
ACTGTCATTGAAACAATGGAGACTTACGTACTGTCATTGAAACAATGGAGACTTACGTATTGTCATTGAAACAAAATTACTGACTATCACTCAAGTACAAAAAATGCTAACACACACCCACTCACACACACACAAGCACACACATATTATATATGTATATATATACATAAACATACATACATAACCGCACACGCAAAACAAACAAGAGAGCAAGCATGCACCTGTATAATTGTATTATATTTTAAAAAACCTGACGGTTGTTTTACGTCATCTGCGCTCTTGGGTAAACTGAAAATATTCCCCAAAATTGTGACATTTGATAACTGTAACAAAAGAACGTGAAGGGAACATTTCTGATGATTCTTATTCATTATTTTTTATTTTGACGTCTGCAAGCTCGGTGTCACACTGTAAATTTTCGCACAGAGATAAGATGAAGACATTTCGTAAAATTTGGAAATTGATTTCTTTAGTACTTACTCAATGATCCTCGGCATATTGAGGAAAATATTGGACACAGAGATTTGACGACAGTGCGTCACAGAGCAGATGTCGATTCTATTTGATTTAGTACAGGTTTTACGGCGCTTGCAACTGCATAATGTCATAATATGAGCGCCTAGGGGTGGATGTCAACATAGAAGTCTTTACGGGGAATCAGGCTTACTCTGCTCACCTCTCTAGCCTCAACGACACAAAGTCTGCTTCGACTATCAAGGCACCCCGGAAATAGCAGGTCACAAGAGTGTGACAAACACACAAAAGAAGTAGAGGAAAAATGACGATAGTAAGGATTAGGAAAGAACAAGTAGCAATACTGTGCGTAAGAACAAGTTCATATCCCCCCTTTGGGAAAGGCCTAAAGACACTTCAGTCAGTGACACCGCCCCCGAGGGGGGGGGGGGGTATAGATTCATCATGGTCATCACGTGTCAGGTTTGTGGCAGTCATTGTAGTGCTACTGAAATCAACAGGTTGTCTTGGTTCGTCAAACTGTAAATCAGTAAGTAAAATACACCAATACAATTCCCTCATTGTCGGTATTTTGTTTGAAAAGATGCCTCCTTATCTTGATCTCAGCCTCAAACCATAATGTAATGGTTATGTTATGTTTTCGATTTGTGAACTATGGGGCTACCTTTCAATATTATGAGAAAAAGTGCAGCTTTATTCGATGACTTAAGATAATACATCTACAACAGAAAGAATGACAGACAAACTTTGGCCGATCACGAGCGAAGTAAGGAGATGGAGGAAAAGAACACACTGGACGGCAGACGATAAATTTCTACCGTAGAATTGCCAAGTTTTTTCCGGACATTGTCGGCCGTGTGGAGTTGCTGAAACTACGACGTCTGAAACCAATCTAGATCTCTCTGCTCTATCAAAATCGTAAGATTAGTCGGAGTCGCTATCGAGATATTCAAGCATTTGAAAACGCTTGGCATACAATGAAACGACAACCATGCTGACGTGACATCTCTCAACCCTAGGTTCTGAGCAGACGTTTGTCGTTCTGCGGCAGACGATGTGGCGACATTTGTCAACGAACAAGGACCGCTCTTGTCTCCTTTCCTACTTTAAAAAAATCAATTACTGCCGCGTTTTAAAGAGGAAAATCGCGTTTTGTGATAAAAGAAGTGGAATCAGGAATGTTCCTCACTTTTCGACTAGATACGATTGTACGACTTTTGGACAAATTTCGAAACTTGTGTTTTTCGCATTATGTCGTCAACCGGTTGGTATATTGTATACATGCAGCACACCGTGGGCCCTACTCACTCACAGACGTCTGATGATGTGTCGGTGAAACAGTCGACCTTCGTGATCAACGACAGACAACAACAAGAACTACTACTACTACTACGTCTACTACTACAACAACTACTACTACTACAGCTACTACTACTACTACTACTACTACTACTACTACTAC
>NW_004797858.1:435140-436307 GCF_000002075.1 Aplysia californica | reverse complement strand
CCTCCCCCTGCCCTCCCCCAAATCGAGCACCGCACTCGGGTCTCCGGCGTTTAGCATTTTAGAAGAGGTGTTGACCAGAATCAGGCTGTGCTGTGTACTGTTGCGAATAGAGCCAACCTTTTTTTTTCACACGCTCATATGGCCTTATGCAGTTGTGAGCGCCGTAAAAATCTTACTAAAACAAATTTAAAAAAACCCCAAAAAACATCTCCTGCGGCGATGGTGTAGCACCTAACCACTTAGAATTACAAAATACTATCTGACATTTTTGGCCGTTTTGAGTTTATAAGACCTTGAGGTCAGAAACCAAATTATTATAAGGTTCAATCTGGTCTCTCAATCGTAAGATATTTCCGAATTGTCATCAAGATATTCAATAATTGCTCCAAAAAGCTTGACATGTTGTGAAACTCAAAAATTGTAAGGTCAAATTTCCCAAACCTATGCGTTGAGCAGGTAGAACTTCGTAAATCTAGGGCAGCGTATTTATTATATTATAAAAGCAATTTGACACCATAATCGACCCAAATTCTAAATAATCTGTGTTTGAAATAGGTGAAGCGAGCTGACGAAAACGAAAATCTTCTCGGATTCAAACCTTAAGGAAATAGATACATGGCGCTTACAGGTGACGTTTTTACCATTTATAAGTGTGAAATACTAAAAGACAGGTTGTCGTTAAAGAATATGGCATCAATAGAAAATCTATAAATTTGACCCTAAAGTTGATTTTTGGCCAACATATCCATTTGTGGATTGCGAGAAGTAACTCATTTTGTCAGCACACCACACAATTAATTATGTCCATTAAGTCGTAAAACATTAACTACAATAATTAAGGACGGCTAACAAAAACTATATTTTAGTGCCTTCCATTCTTTTAAAGAAACGCACTGCATTAACCCCGCATTAGGTTTGATGAATTCCTTCTATGTAGTTCTCGCCTCTAAAGGCTCTTCTTTAATCAAGTAAAGTGTTCCCGGCTAGTCACTGAGAACAGACACGGCTAGAATTGAGTCACGATACGATGGAATCAGGCGCTCGTCAGTTTTAGGGTATAATATGGAGTTATTGGTATATCATCTTAAAGCCTGTCCATTTGTCTCGCTTTTGATGAAAAAATATCCTTTTATCTTGGATACGAATCAAGATATTGGCAATTGAAGG
>NW_004797858.1:433941-435040 GCF_000002075.1 Aplysia californica | reverse complement strand
GGGTTGCCTGGTTTCAAAAGTAAAATTAGCGAGAAAATGGCCACCCCAGTTGAGTTATTTCCTTAGCTGGAGAATCCGTGGAAATTAAAAATTTACATCTTGTATGCCTTTAATCAACGTATTTCAGTAAAATCAACACAGAATGTGTTCTTTAAAGGGCATGGAAGATGTTGAGCTAAATAAAGAAAATTTGATAAAAATTCCCAAACCTGCGGGAAAATGGCCAGTTTCTTGACTTTCATTAATTTGACGAAGGCCTGATTTCACCACGCTGCCTCTCAATTGGTCTCCGCCGGACTTGAGACCTTGATTAATCTGAGCTAGAAGCTAGGCCTAAGGCTACTGCTGGGAGATTGTACACACGAAACGTTACCGACACGCTACCGAGACTATTCCTAGACGACAACGCGAGACAGAATTGATAGCAAGAAGGAATCGGCAGTCATGGTGTTCTTATCATTTTGGTTAGCTGTGTTTGGTTTTAACAGATTTAATATTAAAAATGATATTTCCGTTGCAATTGAGATGTCCGAGGTTTTATCCCATCTAACTTTTCTGAGAAGTCCATCTCTGCTCAGAGCTGTTTAGTCAATCATTAAAATTTCTTTTTAATTGGTCACTTTTAAGGACAAGCGGGCCAACCCAAATTTCGGGGGTTTCCAGAAAAATCTTGACCTACACCAAAAGTGGGCATTGCTCTACCTATAGGAAAAGTTTGTTTTCATTGGTGTGTATATTTGTTTGGCTATAGAGAAAACTCTCCTAGTCTTTTAAAGAAAATGAAAAAAGGGGCAAAAACTTTACCTTCGATTTTTTCAAAGCATCATTTTTTGGGATAGCCCCCTTGTGCTTAAAGGCGACAAATTGTAGTTTTTTAACCCTCACATCAACACAATTTAGATAATTTAGGAGGCAGGCTTCAGCTCTGTCTGTCAGGGCCAACTCGGGCAGAGAAGGACACAACATCCCAACAGACAGACCGTGCGAGATGATCGATAAAACTTCTCCCCACTCGGGAATCGAACTCAGTTCTCCTGCGGACGACGGCGAAACACCTAACCTGACCGCTACACCACCGACTGTGGCAATCTTGTCCTTT
>NW_004797858.1:431910-433469 GCF_000002075.1 Aplysia californica | reverse complement strand
CTCTCTCTCTCTCTCTCTCTCTCTCTCTCTCTCTCTCTCTCTCTCTCTCTCGAGACCTTCACTCTCTTCTGTTCTAGAAGAGAAGATTTAGTTAGCATAACATTTTGTCAAAGGAGCAGAGGCAGACCGAAGAAGAGTTGGAGGACAACATCAAGGAATGGACAGGCCTGGACCTCAAAGACACGCTCAGAAAAGCTGAAGACCGGAAGGAGTGGAGGAAGCTGGTGGCCAAATCTTCAAGCGCCCCGACGGACATCCAGTCTACGGGTTAGGTGAAGGTGTGAATATTTTATTTAGATCTTATAACTATTATACTAGGATGGATAAATAATCAAAGAGAGCTGACAAGTAACAAAAATAGAATAAGTGGATCCTAATTTGTCTCAGAGTGATAAATTCTCGAGCACATAAATATAATGGGATGCAACTTTTCTTGCAGAATGTACCTTTTTTTTGTGTTCCTGTCAATATTAATTTTATCGATGCGTTTTCCAATATAATAATATGCAGCGTTTTTTTATAAATTTGACTTCTTGTATATTCAAGTTTAATCTAAATTTTTGAAACAACTGTTTATCTGTTAGCACATTTTCCTCCCCAAGGGATAGTTCAACATTTTGTAACGTTTATCGAATACAGAAATAAATGTCAAAGACAATATCGAAATTATGTCTCTTGTTTCTACCTAAATGTTTAATGCGATGTCTTGGTTTCCTGGTGACAGACAGCATAACGGTGGCTTTCATTTCTACCCCGACATTCGAAATATCTCTAATTTTTTAGTGCAATTAAAACAACAAAACAGAAATAAAAACTGAGTACACACAAAGAGGTCAATTGGTCGCTTTTAAGGACAAGTGGGCTGACCCAGATTTCGGGGGTTTCCAGAAATCTTGACCTAGGCTACACCAAAAATGACTATGGCGTGTTTAGTGTCTCCTACAATACTTGAGACTTGAGAAGGGGGGAATAGGACTGTTACTAAAATATTAAGTAAATAATACAATTTTCAGAAAGTCAAACACATGACTGTTGATTATGAATCAGAATAAAGTACGGGTCTCCAATGAAAAACTGCCTCTCCCTTTAAAACAAACTAACATCGACCAAAAAACTAAAATGAAATAACAGCAGAAAAAAACAAGCAAACAACAACAACAACAACAACAACAACAACAACAACAACAACAACAACAACAACAACAACAACAACAACAAATCCCCACGCAGAATTAAAAAAAACCAAAACAAACAGAAGGAAATGGCCTATAAGAATTAAGCTCAACTCTTTGTACTACCCAGATGACGTCATTTGCATATTCCCGGGAACGAGACCCAAAGAAAAATCCATTAATATACACAGAACTATCTGACAGGCAGGAAGTTTCCCAATGCTCCTTGCAAGGCTTGAGATTTGTAGGCCGCGGGACAGAATAATATATCTTTTTTTAAAAAATTGTTCTCAACAATAAATTATTACAACTGTTACTGCACAGATACGTTGCTTTCTTCTTCTTCTTCTTCTTCTTCTTCTTCTTCTTCTTCTTCTTCTTCTTCTT
>NW_004797858.1:430678-431810 GCF_000002075.1 Aplysia californica | reverse complement strand
AGATGAAGAAGAAGAAGAAGGTCATTCGGCGACTCTAAAGGACTCCATAGGACTTACAGAAAGAACCATAATACTTCCTTATTCATACAAATTGTTCCATTCGGTTTTCCTTATCTGAAAATTAAAAGCAAATAAATGCAACGGTATGTATTCTTTTAAGTTTAGTAAGAGTTTTACGGCACTTGCCAACACAGCAGGTCATATAAGTGCTGAAGATTAGAGGTGCTACAAAAGAGTAACAAATATAAAACAGAAGGAGGAGAGATCAGGACGATAGATGTTGGCTGGGCAAGAAGAAGCAAATCTCACCAAAACACCCGTCGACCACCCACGATATTAATATGTATTCTATGAAATATGCAAGTTCGTCTTTCTGGTTTGTGTCTGATAGTTCGCAATGTGCCGTAACGTTGTCTTTAGTTTGAGTAAGAGTTTTACGGCACTTGCAACACAATAAGTCATATTATAAGTGCCGAAGATTATAGAGGTGTTACAAGAGAGTAACAAACATAAAAAAGAAGGAGAGATAAGGACGATAGATGTTGGCTGGGCAAGGAGGAGCAAACCTCACCAGAACACCCGCCAACCACCCACAACAAAGTCTTTGTTCTGCAACAGATCGGACGTAAATATGTTTAGTTTAGTTTTAGTAGAGGTTTTTACGGCGTTCGCAACTGCATAAGGTCATATGAGCGCGAGAAGATTAGAGGTGTTACAAGAGAGTAACAAACATAAAATAGAACGCGGGGAGATAAGGACGATAGATGTTTGATAGGAAAGAAGGAGCAAACCTTACCAGAGCACCCGCCAACCATCCACTTCTTTGTTCTGCTGCTGATCGACGTAAAGATGTGTGGCCGCTGGGTCGCTAAAGGGTGAAAATGGCGAGATTTGGGTGGCAAAACCGTCTGCAAACGTGTGTGTCTGTGAGGGAGTGTGTCTGTGAGGGAGGGTGTCTGTGAGGGAGTGTGTCTGTGAGGGAGGGTGTCTGTGAGGGAGTGTGTCTGTGAGGGAGTGTGTCTGTGAGGGAGGGTGTATGTGAGGGAGTGTGTCTGTGAGGGAGTGTGTCTGTGAGGGAGGGTGTATGTGAGGGAGTGTGTCTGTGAGGGAGTGTGTCTGTGAGGGAGGGTGT
>NW_004797858.1:429373-430578 GCF_000002075.1 Aplysia californica | reverse complement strand
GGATAAGGGAGGCCGATGATGCTTCTGTCAAGCCCCGAGTCCCGCTCTCAGCCTCTGCGCACGCGCGAGAGTGCCGGACGTGGTGCACTGACCCTTCCAGCCACTGACCACAGATGAGGGGGGTTTAGGGGTGGAATCTTCTATCTGTAAGAGAGACAGATTGCAGATAGAGTGTTTTGTCTACATTAGGGGTGGAATCTTCTATCTGTAAGAGAGATAGATTTCAGATAGAGTGTTTTGTCTACTTCAGAAAACTAATGGGTACCGAGAATTCTCTTCAGTGGTCTTTAATTCCTCCAGGAAGACGCGCACACAAAAAGTCGCTGCCTTAGATGTACAGAGTTCTATTTGATATCTTGTTGTACCGTTCTCAGTGACTGATACCTTGAGGTCAGAAACCTGGACTTCTATCGGCTCTGTCAAAGTCTATGATTATTTCGGAGTCCTCATCAATATTGCTATCTGCTCGCTACCTGGATTTGAGAGATTTAACCTTAAAATGTTTTTAGTTACAGTATTCGTTTTACGGCGCTCACAACTGCATAAGGTCATATGAGCGCCAGAAGATTCGAGGTGTTACAAGAGAGTAACAAACACAATAAGGTCATATGAGCGCCAGAAGATTCGAGGTGTTACAAGAGAGTAACAAACACAATAAGGTCATACGAGCGCCAGAAGATTCGAGGTGTTACAAGAGAGTGACAAACAGAAAAAACAAGAAGGGGAGATAAGGACGATAGATGTTTGACCGGACAGAAGAAGCAAACCACACAAGAGCTCCCGCCAACCACCCACTAAACATATTGAAGTTTCACAAAATGTCTAGCTAATTTAAAATGCAGTTCTTTGAATATCTTGATAACGACACCGAATAGTGTTACAATTTTGCTGGAGTAGGGAGAACATAATAATATTATTATCGTTCCTGACGCTGTAAGGAACAGAGGTGAGTTCCTGACCCTGTAAGGAACAGAGGTGAGTTCCTGACCCTGTAAGGAACAGAGGTGAGTTCCTGACCCTGTGAGGAACAGACGTGAAATCAGGCGCTCGTCAAAATCGTGGAAGTCAAGAAATTGGCATTTTCCCCACCGGTTTGGGAATTTTTATCGAATTTTGGTTTTTTTTGGTTCAACAGCTTCCCTGCCCATGAAAGAACACATTTCTGTGTGGATTTTACTGAAATGATGTTAATTAAAGGCAGGAGG
>NW_004797858.1:427279-428854 GCF_000002075.1 Aplysia californica | reverse complement strand
ACAAGAGAGTAACAAACACAATAAGGTCATATAAGCGCCAGAAGATTCGAGGTGTTACAAGAGAGTAACAAACACAATAAGGTCATATAAGCGCCAGAAGATTAGAGGCGTTACAAGAGAGTAACAAACACAATAAGGTCATATAAGTGCCAGAAGATTAGAGGTGTTACAAGAGAGTAACAAACACAATAAGGTCATATAAGCGCCAGAAGATTAGAGGCGTTACAAGAGAGTAACAAACACAATAAGGTCATATAAGTGCCAGAAGATTAGAGGTGTTACAAGAGAGTAACAAACACAATAAGGTCATATGAGCGCCAGAAGATTAGAGGTGTCACAAGAGAGTAACAAACATAAAAAAGAAAAAGGGGAGATAAGGACGACAGATCTTTGACAGGAAAGAAGATGCAAACCACATCAGAGCTCCCGCCAACCACCCACCACACATAGAACGTTGCAATTCTGAGATAGCTAAGTGACAGCTGCACCGTCCTTGTGACGTCCACGAAAGTGACCCACCAACGCAATATTGTTGTTGCTGGTGATAGCGATTACCATTAGGCAAAAGGCCAACTTGTCTTTATTATATAACAGCCATCTAAAACTTTTATATAGCGGAGTGCCAGGGGGCTTTCATTTCAAGCATCCATAATAGTAGTAGTAGTAGACTTTGTTCAACACAGACCTTCTCAGTTCACCATCATGATCCGTAAGTTTTGATCTTTACACCATGTGAAAAAAACAGTCAGGGCTTTAGAATATGTAGCAATGTGCATAATTAGATTAATATATTAAATGGCACATTGATTTGTTATTATTTATTTTTTTTAATGTTGTTTCTACGACCTCAAGGACACAATTGAGATAACATAGGAGGCGGGCTTTCGGGTCTGCCTGTCAGGGCCAACCCGGGTTTACAGGGACACAGCGTCCCAGCAGACAGACCCAGATACTCGATAACAATTCTCCCCATTCGGGAATCGAACTCAAGCCTGCTACATGCGACCTCGAAGTGCCGAATCTCTACCCCACACTCGCCAGTAACGTATCAGTGTGTATAGTTTGTGTTGGCACAGTATCTCTGAATGTTCCTCTCTAGTCACACTTCTAATCTTCGGCACTTACAACATTACCTATTTGTGTTGCAAATGCCGTAAAACTTTTGTATGCTACTTTCTAGTCACACATCTAATTTTCGGAGCTTACTTGGCCTGCACTGCTTGTGTTGCAAATGCCGCAAAAACTCTTACAAAAACGAAAACAGATACATCTGTTGTGTACCTTCATTCTGAATGTAACTCTCTAGTAACACCTTTAATATTCGGCACTTACATGACCTGTTTGTGTTGCAAATGCCGTAAAACTTTAACGAAAAAAATACACTCTAGTGGTTGGTTACCGGGGGCTCTGGTGTGGTTTGCTTCTTCTTTCCTACAAAAACCATCTATCATCTTTATCTCCCCTCCTTCTTGTTTGTGTTTGTTACTCTCTTATATAAGAGTGCGGTGGCGGAGCGGTTAGTGCGCTCGTCTCCCAAGCGGAAAGTCCGGGTTCGAGCCTCGGTTCAGACACGGT
>NW_004797858.1:425811-427179 GCF_000002075.1 Aplysia californica | reverse complement strand
GTGTCACATTCAACCTCATACCCCTGTACTAGTAGGTACAAATCTGTCTTATTTCTCCTTCAGTGAATAAAGGAACAATAGATCATTACACATTTTAGTGATTTTAGTAAGTTACTGTGACAACTTTTCCCATTTGGGGACAAACCAGTTTTATTAAAATAATATAAACCATTGTACAAGTTTTTCAAATGCACAGACAATTGAGTTAGCCAACCCGGTACCGGTGCTAATACTGAGGGAAATTTGATATTTACAAAAAGAAAAAAAGAAGTTTCATTCAGATATCTAGACTCCATATACACGTGTAATGTTTCACATGATCGTCGGTCGTGGCAAGCTGGAAAATAATAAACGGTTGGTATGGAAAAAGGACCAGGGGGTGAGGGGGGGGGGAGCGCAAAAAACCCTGAAAATGAATAAGCCACCTGTTGGGAACGATCACACCGTAGTAACAGAATAAGTTACACATAAAAATACAGCTATTGACCCGCCACACGGGGAGCAGAAAGGTACATACCACGAGAACACCTGCCAACCGCCCTACAGCACAGCACAACACTTTACGTCGCACACCGCACCAAAACTTCTGACATAAAATAACAATTTGTTTTCCAAACCAGCGCGTTCTCCCACGCGAGACGGTGTGATCTTCTGACTACAATATCTGCGTCATTCACGACAACAGAGCCAACGTCTTTGCTATGCTTTGTTTCTCTCAACAATGATAATCTCAGAAATTGTTTCCAGAACCGCGGAACATCGAATCTGATCTCCGACATGTTCTCTCAGAATAGATCTGGGGTGCTCACCCTCACTCTACCCCAGGCCCGTGCCTTCAGATGCGCGTGTGTGCACCTCGGTTGTGCCTGCACATCATCTCAATGACAGGAATTACGCATCGAGCATTTGTGTTACGACGTGGTAGAATCAGGCGCTCGTCAATTTTGGGGTATACTATGAGAATGTGTATTATGAGAATGTGTATTATGAGAATGTATATTATGAGAATGTACATTATGAAAATGTATATTATGAGAATGTATATTATAAGGAGAATGTATATTATAATGAGAATGTATACGGGACGCTCAATGTTAAAAACAACCAGGAGCCGACAAATGCAGTTTTTGGGACACCTGGATAGACATAAGGGTCTTGGACATCTAGCTCTCACTGGCAAAATTGAAGGCAAACGAGGCAGGGGCAGGCCCAGAACAACCTACTTAGGGAACCTAAACAAATGGGTAACAGGGAAAGATCAGGGAAACGTAGCTTTTTGAGAGCATCCGAGCAAAGGAATGAATGGAGAACCATGATCACCGATGTCTGTCGTAGATCTGGCACTGGATGATGATGATGATGATGATG
>NW_004797858.1:421091-422285 GCF_000002075.1 Aplysia californica | reverse complement strand
GGTGGGCATATTTTCCAGTTTGTGTTAGCCACCCCAACATTTTGATGCTTGGTAAAATGTTTATGTCTTGTGAAGTAAATGAAGAATGACTCGAAAATATGACCAAAACGTGTTCGTGAGTTGTCTTTGTTTCTTTCCCATTGTTTTGTTGTTGGTTGTTTGTTGTTTGTTGTTTGTTTGTTGCTGCTGCTGCTGCTGCTGGTGCTGCTGCTGCTGCTGTTGTTGTTGTTGTTGTTGTTGTTATTATTGTTGTAGTTGTTGTCGTTGTTGGTAAAAATCAGAGCTATGTTTCAACTACCAACTTCCCGGGAGACGGGCGACTTACGGTTTGTCAGTGTTTGGTTTGGTGGACACGCAACCTCAGTCGTCCTCAGTCGTCCTCAGCCGTCCCCAGTTGTCCTCAATCGTCCCCAGTTGTCCTCAGTCGTCCCCAGTTGTCCTCAGTCGTCCCCAGTTGTCCTCAGTCGTCCCCAGTTGTCCTCAGTCGTCCCCAGTTGTCCTCAGTCGTCCCAGTTGTCCTCAGTCGTCCTCAGTTGTCCCCAGTTGTCCTTAGTCGCCTCCAGTTGTCCTTAGTCGTCCTCAGTCGTCCTCAGTTGTCCTCAGTCGTTCTCAGTCGTCCTCAGTCGTCCTCAGTCGTCCTCAGTCGTCCTCAGTTGTCCTCAGTTGTCCCTAGTTGTCCTCAGACGTCCTCAGTTGGCCCAGGCGCTCACAACCGGGGGAATCAGACAGGGATTAAATGACTGTAACTGTAGACGAAGACATAACGGCGGCATTTCAGCATAATTGAGCAGAGAAAACTCATAGCATTACAACAATTACCTCGTCACATTAAAATTCAGAATGTTTAGTTTTAGTAAGAGTTTTATGGCACTTGCAACACAATAAGGTCATAAAAGTGTCGAAGATTAGAGGCGTCACAAGAGAGTAACAAATACAGAAAAGAAGTAGGGGAGATCAGGATGACAGATGTTTGATAGGAAAGAAAGAGCAAACCACACCAGTGCACCCACCAACCACCCAGAATTCAGAATTGTATAATCAAAAGCAATGTTTTGTTTAGAAGTACCCACAATCCAACCTGCTCATATGGCCTCCTACCCAAGACAATCACCTGTACAGACGACCCAAGACAATCACCTGTACAGACGACCCAAGACAATCACCTGTACAGACGACCCAAGACAATCACCTGTT
>NW_004797858.1:415029-416957 GCF_000002075.1 Aplysia californica | reverse complement strand
AGAGAGAGAGAGAGAGAGAGTGAGAGAGGATGTGTGGTATAATATCATGAGTGGGGTAAATTGGGTCAACATAATCTGCTCACTGCTCACGAATCGGACAGCCCAGGGAGGCTAATAATAGCAAGAGTGAGTAGTTCTCTCGGCCTGGAGTTTCCCGCGGGTGGTCGAAGGGAGAAGAAAGAAGATTAATTCTCTATCCTGCTCACAGACGTGGGTAAGGGAACAGAAAGTGAAATAGTAGCTAAAAGTTTAGGCTTATACTCAAATTGCATGGGCCTATTATTTTATTTTGTATATGATTATTGTACTTCAACATGCTACTGTTTTTGAATACTGTATTAAAATGATTGTAATTCCGTTTTGCACAAATGGAATACGAAATATTCCTGTTTTCACAACGATCGTATCCGCAATTGTTCCTCTTACTGTTATCTTTTATGCTGAGATGTGCTGTATTCATGACAAAGCGCTTCCAAATTCTTCTAACACACCACTACGAAGTACCTTCTGTCACTTTTCGTATTCTGTGGTCTAACTGGGAGAGAGTAAAGAAGTCGCAAATAATGATGTTGTATTATGTATTCTCATCAGCATTGTCTCATTGTCTTGGTCAACAGACTCTTACGTTTCAAAACATATATATAGTTTAAAAAATAATTATATGAGTTAATTTGATATTTGTCTCGATAACCGAGCAATGAGTCATAAATAACGACATCAATATTCGTCCCCTCTTCCTGGTTCTTGGTGCAAAGAGAGCTTTCTGATCTCCGTTCAGTGTATCTTAGCGCTCAAGGAATAAGAAGTTAAGCGGAAGTAGCAATTAGAACGCGTTAACTTATTTAGCGTAAGGTTGTTGTGTGTCGGTACATGAACCCGTCTACGCCCACACAATTTTGCGCAGAGGATACAGGCTGTGGTAAGTCTGCTAAACACGGACTAGTTCTGATGGAGGTATCAGAGGAAGGAAAAGGGTACGGACCGTATCAAAGAGGAGCTTTGTAAGCTTCCTCTTCACAACTCTATGTGAATTCAGCTTGTGGACGTGGTAATTTTTCTATGCTTTTTTTTTTTAGTACAACCAAAGAGGGTCATGTGAATTCTTTTTGAGTGGTCATACTTATTCAGAACACTGGAATTGTTGTGTCCGTAAGTTTGGAACCGGGTGGCATCACAATCAATCATCCACCAAGCACAGGCCGGGACTGGAGTGAGTCTTGAGTCGTGTCGAGTTCTTGACTGACTCCAGACTCAAGGCACAGAAGGAAGTCTTCTGATCTAAACACTGACTCCAGCACTCCAGTGGCTTTATGAAGACAGACTTGTCAGACCGTTAGATCGGTACATAAACATCGAAATTTACACTTTAGGATTTATTCTTGTTGAGATTTAAATTTAGGTCCAGAGCCAGAAAAGTCTCTCTAATTCTAGTTGTTCCTCACTTGTATTCTACTATTGATGTTTTTAAAGATTAATTAGATATATAAATATCAGTCTCTCAAAACTAAGATTGAGTTAAGTGTACATTGATTTTAATATTCTACTTAGTGTACAAGAAGTGCATTAATCTAGAATCTAGCAGTGCCATTTTCATCAAGTATTATAGAGCTAGCCTAAACTTATGTTTCTAAGATCTATAGTATGGAGTTACTCCCAGCTTCGCTATCTATTTAAATAACTTTATAGTATAAGATCTAGATTCTAGATCTTATACTAATAATATTAAAATTAAATAATTGACTGTTATCACTCTCAGATAGGGAGACCTATATTTCTCTAAAGTAAGAAATCCATGGTGGCATTGGTCATTGGTGGACTTTCAAACATAGCCTATGATTTGAAAGTGATTTTATTGAAAGGAAGTGGCTATTCTCACCCGCCCGGAAGTTCTCGCAAGATCTACTCCTCCCCTCTTCTCTCTCTCTCTC
>NW_004797858.1:413953-414606 GCF_000002075.1 Aplysia californica | reverse complement strand
GTTGGCCTAGATCTAGACTATAACGGTGAACGCGCACCGGGTGAGAATAGCCAAAAGACTCGCCTGCACTATTCCCACCCCGGGTGAGAATAGGGGTGGCCTTATTGAAAATTATTGTGATTTAAATTGAAAAGAAGCTTGACTCTGTTTGCCATACACTCCATTCAACTGGCTTGTTTAGAACTTTTACTGACAGAGATACGAAGTAAAGGCTGGAAATCATGACTATGTTAAAAGAAGGCCTGTTCGAGGTTTACTAAATTTGTTCTTGTACGTGGGTGGTTGGCGGGTGCTCTAGTGTGGTGTATGCTTCTTCTTTCATATCAAACATCTATCATCCTTTTCTCCCCTTCTTTTTTATGTTTGTTACTCTCTTGTAACACTTCTAATCTTCTGATGCTCATATACGACCTTACAATATATTATGCAGTTGCGAGTGCCGTAAAATAGCAATGCCCACCGAGCGCGTTTTTTTCTGCCGATTTTTGGCCCCCGCAGCGGGGGTGTTTCATGGGACGCACTAACGCAAAGGTTGTTGTCTTCAACTCGCTCTCACGCCGCTTCTCGTGAATGGATATGAATGAAACTTGGCAGCCAATCAGAAAAGAGGTCAATCTCGTAGTATGCAGTTTGACAACATTGTACCCATCCTA
>NW_004797858.1:388593-412528 GCF_000002075.1 Aplysia californica | reverse complement strand
AAAGAAAGGACAGTGGTGTCCAAGCCAACATTCGGTACGACTTCTTCACGAGACTTCCTGTTTCTGTTTGTGTTTTTCGTCCTAGATCTATAGATAGGCGGAATATGTTTGAAGTGCTGTGTGTGCGTGTTTGTGTTTGTGCCGCTGAGATTTAACAGTTATAAATCACATCGAACCACTTTTAAGGCAACCTTTTCATCCAGAAGAATCTAAACTTAGAACAAAGAGAAGGCTGGAAGACAAATGTGACTCTTCTCGTTTTATCTCAAAATACTGTAGCTCACCATGACTATAGAACAATTAATAGGCCTACTGTTTAAGGCTTTAAATAAATTTGCTTGCTATTTGGTGGTAAAGAAGTGGAAGCAACCTAAGCCCCACCCAAATTTTGGTCCACCCACTGCTACTGGATGTGTGTGAATAACGAAGGCAAGCAGTACACTCTTAGTCTTTCTGGCCCCAGTCGACATAATGTGTTCTCGTGTCTCTTTCTTCTGTTTTGACTTGATGATTTGAGTTACTTGAGGATTGCTGGTGGCGGATTAGACAATGTATATAATATAAGCCTCGAAATGCTTATTTTCGCTTTAAGAAATTCTAGCATTTCGGCTAATCGATAGTTTTCTCAAAAACAACGTAGACAAAAAAAATTTTCTTTCGGTTTACCGCTGTTTTCTGATTAACTGTGTTCAGTTTAAAAGTGCAGTCCATTGTACTTGTTAATTGGCTGAAGGTTAGGGGTTAAAGTAAAGGATTCATTATTGCTCTGATTTTTTCCTGTTTCCCAATTCTTGTTCTACTTCCCTGTTTTTCCTGGTTATATTTATATAATAGTATTCCCTTGCCATTTACATTTTGTGGAACCAGTTCATTGCAGGCTTTTTTCTCCAACAAGTTGCCAGTTTAGGACTGCTGTAAGGCCCATTTCATTGAGGCCATTGATATGGTGTTTTTCTTCTGGAGGAAAAGGGAGTTAGGTTTTCATGTTGTTTTTTGTTGTTGCGTCTTTTGTATTTTAAGACAGGTGGCTGGGAACCACGGATGTTTTTGGATAAAATTTACAAGTATTTTAGCTTTTTGCTCAACCATCAGTTTTTCTTACTTAAGTGTAGAAAGTGCTTGAATTTAAAAGAAATGGGGATATGTTTATATAAGAATGTGTGGAGGGTTTTTAATGGTGTAAAAAACTCAATAGATAATATATTGTTTGTACTTCCCAGATTTAAAAAAAAATTTTAAACACTGGATGTTCTGAAACATAATGCATGTGATATTCAAGTGAATCTATTGTGTGGTATCTCCTCGGTTGAATCAGACAAGAATGTTTGTGTAAATGGTAATAATCATTATATTAGATCACTTCTATAGTTTCTCTCTTCTCACCCACAGGGAGACAGCGACCTAGTGTGGAGCTGTAGCAGGCTTCGCCCGTCATCATTTTTCTGGTTTGAGGCCCCCCCTCCCCCTGCTGTCAGCCTTCACCACGGAGTCGAAGGGCAAGCGAGGGGAGCAGAAGAAGGCTCTGACCATGTCCAGGGGCAGCATGCGGCCCCCGCCCGTGTGTGCTGACTGCTCTGCTCCCGGTGAGTGACCTCACACTAGTTTTGTTTTGTTTTAGATCAGATCTTAGTTATGTCCGCTGGTTCACATAGCTCACAGCGTTACTAATAATGACAGATGATATAGCGCTCAACCCCGATTAAAGTACACAGGCTCTGAGTGCTTTGCAATACCATATAACAGTAGCGTAAAACGTGTGTGCTGACTGCTTTGCTCCCGGTGGGTGACCTCACGCTAGTTTTGTTTGTTTGTTTGTTTGTTTGGGTTTTTTTTAGTTACAGTTACGGTGGATCTCTGACACTCCACCTGGAGAAAAAAAAATTTGATTACAGTTTAAACAAATCATTATAAATTAGGCAAACGTGTTACAATAATCGTGTACAGTACGTAATACCTAATACTATCATGCACACCTTTTTCTATTAATTATATGGCGGCAATTTGATAGAAAATGGCAAGGCAAGGGACCCAAAAAAATGCTCGAAGTAACGGCCTGTCGGTTCAGATGGCTCACAGCATTATTTCTTCTATAATCAGATAGTATATATGTTTACTGCTTATGTCGTTTATTTCTTCTATAATCAGATAGTATATATATGTTTACTGCTTATGTCGTTTATTTCTTCTATAATCAGATAGTATATATATGTTTACTGCTTATGTCGTTTATTTCTTCTATAATCAGATAGTATATATATGTTTACTGCTTATGTCGTTTATTTCTTCTATAATCAGATAGTATATATGTTTACTGCTTATGTCGTTTATTTCTTCTATAATCAGATAGTATATATGTTTACTGCTTATGTCGTTTATTTCTTCTATAATCAGATAGTATATATATATGTTCACTGCTTATGTCGTTTATTTCTTCTATAATCAGATAGTATATATGTTTACTGCTTATGTCGTTTATTTCTTCTATAATCAGATAGTATATATATATGTTTACTGCTTATGTCGTTTATTTCTTCTATAATCAGATAGTATATATATGTTTACTGCTTATGTCGTTTATTTCTTCTATAATCAGATAGTGTATATATGTTTACTGCTTATGTCGTTTATTTCTTCTATAATCAGATAGTATATATGTTTACTGCTTATGTCGTTTATTTCTTCTCAGTTAAGTGTTTATTTTATGTAGGCAAATAGATAAGAGGGGAGAAAAAGAAAAATTTGTAATGCTGAAAACTTTGATGACAACATTGGTTGCTTACAAAGGAGGAAATTTCCTTGGTGCAAGGGACATATACCAATCAATTGTAAGCTCTATAGGGTTTACAATCTATTTTATTACCTCAGCAGACCGAAGAACACTCAGAAACATTCTTGACTATTCGGGAAGCACGCAAAGCTAGCTGCAGATTAAGTGTTGAATCACAAACAAAGGGACGAGATCTTTCGCTGTCTGTGGCCAGGTTCATCAAATCCATTAGGTGTGTCTAGTTTGTGTTGGTTGATGGGGGTGTTAAAGCATCTACACATTTTAAAAAATGTGATGTTCGTCGTTCACTGGCAAAGATGACCTTGATTTCACATCACTGGAGGGTGGGGTGTGTGTGGAGATGGCTGATCAGTCCGATCTTCGCTCGGAAATGTCTATTGAAGTGGATGCAGGGGATGTTTGATGCTGAACTACACTGGAAGCATCTATGAAAAGAAAGACTAATGTTCCTCCTCTTTCTTTCCCTTTGTGCTTGTGGTGCCAGAGCCGACCTGGGCATCCATCAACAGGGGTGTGCTGATTTGCGACGAGTGCTGCAGCGTCCATCGCAGTTTGGGCCGTCACATCTCGCAGGTCAAGAGCCTAAAGAAAGGACAGTGGTGTCCAAGCCAACATTCGGTACGACTTCTTCACGAGACTTCCTGTTTCTGTTTGTGTTTTTCGTCCTAGTTCCCCTGTGAATGTCTTTTTTTATTTGGTTGCTTTTAAGGACAAGCGGGCTAACCCAGATTTGGGGGGGTTTCCTGAAATCTTGACCTTCTTTGTATGTTACTTTCTTATGACACCTCTAATCTTCGGCACTTATTGTGATCTAATTGTGTTGTTACAATGTTGTAAAACTCTTATTAAAACATAAAATTAAGTGGGTGGTTGGCCGGTGCTCTGGTGTGGTTTGCTTTTTCTTTCATGTCAAACATCTATCGTCTTTATCTCCCCTCCATCTTTTTTGTGTTTATTACTCTCTTGTAACACCTCTAATCTGCGGCACTTATATGACCTTTTTCTGTTGCAAGTGTCATAAAACTCTTATTAAAAAATAAAACTAAGTGGGTGGTTGGCGGGTGCTCTGGTGTGGTTTGCTCCTTCTTTCCTACCAAACATCTGTCGTTCTGATCTCTCCTACTTCTTTTCTTTGTATGTGACCCTCTTGTAACACCTCTAATCTTCGGCACCTTTATGACCTTATTGTGTTGCAAGTGCTGTGAAACTCTTACTAAAACTAAATTTTCCCCCTCAGATGGTGTATATTCTGGCTAGCAATGGAGCAAACAACATCTGGGAGCACACCATGCTTGACCCGGCACAGAACAAACATGGCCGACGGAAACCAGGTCCCAGGGACCCGCTCCAGTATGTTGTTATGATAATGATCATCGTAGTAATCATAATAACAATCATAATAATCATAATAACAATCGTAATAATAATGTCCATAATCATGATAGTCATTGCAATAGAAATAATAATAATAATAAGAAGAAGAACAAGAATGTTGATAATAATCATCATAATTGTGATAATAATGATGATAATAATAATAATAATGATAATAATAATAATAATAATGATATTAACTACTCCTGAAAAAGTAAAACTTGAGGTGCTTTACAAAACCGTCATGTCAGCACAACGCGCAAGTGAATGAACGCGCGTACATAGCCTACATGTCGTTCCTTAGATTAACGCTAACACATCAGCAGACATCCTCACGATTACAGCACAAGGGATGACAAGATGCACGCCACATATAATGATTTCAGTTTTTCCCCACTTCTTTATAGGGGGCAGCTGGAGTGTCTGTTTTTACTTCTTAAAGTGTGTTGTCATGGAGGATTTAACATTAGAAGAAATGAATTTAGAGAGGATAACATTTCTGGTAGGAGTCTTTTATTCAACTTTTTGGGGCTGTTGAGTAATGAGTTTTTACAATAAGTTTTCGTCTAGATCTGTGGTCGCTCTGTTAGCTTGCCTGTGTGTATGTCCCCACCATTCTGCTGTAACTGACAAAATGACTTTTTTTACTCACAGCAGTTTTGAGAAAAATAGGTTTTTTGTCAGCGCAACCATTGAAAAATAGAGTTCTTCCGAAATTTGAATTCGAATTGATTAAAAAACCGGTCACAGTTTCACTTTGATTTTTTCACACAGGTAGGATAACCGATCAGGCTTTCGATTTAGCAAATAAGAAATTTTGGCACTAAAATGAAAAAAAAAGGCGTTTTGTCAGCTTACGGCAGCATTTTCAGATGTGCGTATGTGTTTCTATAAACATGTTCTGTTTCTGCGTCTGTCTGCTTGTAGTCCCAACAAAGCCGACTTCATCCGATCCAAGTACCAGTTCCTGTCATTTGTGAACAAGCAGAAAGACAGCGATGCCAGCTCCCTGGACGATGTCAGCAGAGTAAGTCGTCAACTGACAAGAAAAAATTTCTTTTACCATCTATGAGACTTAAAACAATGAGTGAAAGGGCATTTGAATACCGAGGCCCCAAGATCTGGAATGCTTTACCAAGTACTTTAAAAGAGATCAAATATTTTGATTCAAACAAATTTCAGCTGAAGTCGTTTCTATTTTTAAAGTAATTAGATGAATATTTGGAGTGATTTTGTTTTGGTCGGAACACAACGTTTTATGTTACTGTTGTACGTTGTATTGTATTGTAAAGCGCTCTGATCCTGTGTACTTTAATCAGGGTTGAGCGCTATATAAATGTCATTTATTATTATTAGTAAGTATAGCATGTATTCTAACTTCCAATAAGTGATGTACAGTCTTTTATGTGGGTAGTTGGTGGGTGTTCTGGTCTGGTTTGCTCCTTCTTTCCTATCGAACCTCAGCGCTTTCGTGCCCTATCTTCATTTTTAATAACAGTGGAAAGAATTAATAACAAAGAGTGAGCTTAAGCTTTATTAAAAATGGAGATACGACAAGAAAGCATTGAGGTCGTAATATGCTGGTGCGTGGGTAAAGGTTCTCTAACTTGTTTGTTATGTTTTGTTTGTTGATTACTAAATTATACGCTGGTGCGTGGGTAAAGGTTCTCTAACTTGTTTGTTATGTTTTGTTTGTTGATTACTAAATTATACGCTGGTGGGTGGGTAAAAGATCTCTAACTTGTTTGTCATGTTTTGTTTGTGGATTACTAAAACAAAGTTATGTTTTGTTTGTTGATTACTAAAACATACGCTGGTGGGTGGGTAAAAGATCTCTAACTTGGAAGCCATTTTTTTGTTTGTTTGTTCCCAGGAGCTCCACTCAAGTGTTCGAACAAATAACGTAGAGACCTGTCTTCGTCTCTTGTCCAAGGGCGCAGATCCAAACTACTTTCACAGGGTAAGTCGAGAGAATGTGGGACAAAAATGTTATGTGTGGAGGTGTGAATGAAAAGTAATCTTTGTTGAAACGATCTCATTCATTTTTGTATCCAATCAGGAAGTCAAGAGGGTGGTTGGCGGCTGCTCTAGTGTGATTTGCTCCTTCTTTCCTATTGAACATCTATCATCCTGATCTTTTCTACTTCTTTTTTGTGTTTGTCAACTCTCTTGTAACACTTCTAATCTTTGGCACTTGCATGACCTTATTGTGTTGCAAGTGCTGTAAAACTCTTACTAAAAAAACGAGCCAACTTGTTCTCTGACTATCTCGTTTCTCACCCTGTCTCTTCTTGTGATGCTCAAAGTTTTTCGTAGGCATCCCATATTTTATTTCGATGACTCTTGTGTAGTGTCCATGTTTGGACGTGGTGGCACAGTGTTACTCTCTTGTAACACCTCTAATCTTGGGCACTTATATGACCTTATTGTGTTGCAAGTGTCGTAAAACTCTTACAACCCATCCCCCCAAAAAACCCCCAAAAAACGTCTTACCAAATCAAAAGAACTCTTCTGCTTGCTTGGCTTTGCTGTTATGGACTGTGATGACAAGACTCTATATAACGTAAAACTGTCGGTGTGTCCAGGAAAAGGGTAACAGCCCGATCCACGTGGCTGCACAGGCGGGCCAGAACGTGCAGGTGGAGCTGCTCTGTGTCTACGGCGCCGACCCCGGGGCCAAGGACGCCAACGGACGCACGCCGTACGACTACGCCAAGTGAGTGGCCGCTGTGGGCCGGGATTTTTTGTGTAGTGGTGTGGGGAAAAATGATCTGGATAGTCTGAAGTGTCAGTTCTCTTATTCCGGTCTCTGTCATATTTATCTCTCCTTCCTCTTTCTTTTTTTTTTGGATCCTACTCTCTTGTATCACCTCTAATTTTGGGCGGTGGGTGGATGACGGGTGCTCTTGTGTGGTTTGCTCCTTCTTTTCCATCAAACGTCTGTCGTCCTGATCTCTCCTCATTTTTTTTGTGTTGGTTACTCCCTCGAAACACATGGAATCTTCAGCACTTATATAACCTATTTGGGTCGCAAGTGCTGTAAAACTCTTCCGAAAACAAACCTGACTGTGGTGTACTTCTGTGGTCCCATTGACTTGCTTTGCGGTTTTTCTTTGCGTCTGCTTTCTGTCAGAAATATAATTTTTACTGTTTTGGGTGGGGGGGGGGGGGGTGAGTCGTAGGTCACCATTGTAAGTTTGTATAGTTTTAGTTGATGAAGACAATGTGTCGCTGTTTAGTTTTAGTTGATGAAGACAATGTGTCGCTGCTACATTTATTTTCACATCTGCTTGGCACAAAAAAAATGTGCGCTGATGCTTTTATTGATACCTGTGGGATAATGAATGAAACGATGCTTTCTACAAAATTGACAAGCAAGAAAAAAGTTCTTTAAAGGCTACCAGTTTTTATCAATGTCTTTAATTTTGTAAATTATAATACAGGTAATTGTGCGTGGCTTATACTTTGATCATTAGAGGAGACTGCAGATTTACATACATGCTTGACAAGGTGAACTGAACTGACAGCATGAAAGCTCTCCACAGGCTTGTCAGCTGTCCCGATTCTCCTGGGATTGTCCCGGATTCGATAATCAGGAATTTGAGAGCCTTATAACATACACTATATGCCAAAACCAGTCCCATTGAAGTATTTTTGTTTGTAGGAATAAGTTATCTGGAATTATAATGTTAGTGTCGCTGAGTGGGTTTTGCAGAAGTTGGCAAGTCTGAAACAACAACAACAACAACAACAACAGTAACAGCAACAAGAACAGACTTAACAACAAGAGTCTTTGTGTAATGATGAGATACGTTTGTATTGGCAACAACAACAACAACTACAACAACAACAACTACAACTACAACAACAACAACAGCAACAACAACAACTACAACACCAACAACAACAACAACAACAACAACAACAACAGTCTTAACAACAAGAGTCTGTGTATAACGATGAGAAACGTTTGTATCGGCAACAACAACAACAGCAACAACAACAACATCAACAACAACTACAACAGTGTTAACAACAAGAGCCTCTGTGTATAACGATGTGAAACGTTTGTCTCGACAGAGTGGAGGGTTTTCCTGACCTGGCGGACAGGCTGGTAGAGTTGCAATACGAGCTGACGGACAGACTCACCTTCTACATCTGTGGCAGGAAGCCTGGTCAGTGGGCCTCTCGGGGGGTCTTTCTACGTGTTGTCCGAGGTCGTCCTGTACCTGTCGTACGAGTTTGTCGTTTTTGTTCTCCCTATGGTGTTGTCGGAGGTCTTTCTACGTGTTGTCCGAGATCTTCCTTTACCTGTCGTACGAGTTTGTCGTTTTTGTTCTCCCGTTGGTGTTGTCGGAGGTCTTTCTACGTGTTGTCCGAGATCTTCCTTTACCTGTCGTACGAGTTTGTCGTTTTTGTTCTCCCGTTGGTATTGTCGGAGGTCTTTCTTTGTTTGTGTGGGTGGTTGGCGGGTGCTTCTTTGTCCTGTGTGGGTGGTTGGCGGGTGCTCTGGTGTGGTTTGCACCTTCTTTCCTATCAAACATCTATCGTCCTGATCTCTCCTCCTTCTTTTTTGTGTTTGTTACTCTTTTGTAACACTTCTAATCTTCAGCACTTCTATAACCTTATTGTGTTGCAAGTGCCGTAAAACACTTACTAAAATTTTAAAAACTTAATTTCATAGGCCAGTTAGATTGAAAATGAAGTGAAAAGGATCAAGTCATGTGTTCAGATGTTTTGTGGGTTGTTGGTGGGTGCTCTGGTGTGGTTTGCTTCTTCTTTCCGGTCAAACATCTATCGTCCTTATCTCCCCTTCTTCTTTTGTATGTTTGTTACTCTCTTGTAACACCTAATCTTCTGGCGCTCATATGACCATATGCAGTTTCGAGCGCCGTAAAACCTCTACTAAAACTAAACATCAGATGTTTTGCTTCCTATGGTTACCAGTAGTGTGCACGGGAGTTCAAGTGTTGCAAGTGCTGTAACACTCTTACCAAAACGAACAAAAAAGTAAATTAGAGAACTATGTGACTATCTGTTTGTTGGTAAGAATATGATTCCGTTGTTTCTGTCTGTTTGTCTGTCTTGTTTTTTTCCCTGCACTAAATGACGGTTATTGTGCTGTTGTGCATCTCTTTACTCAAACTGTGGGCGGTTGACGGGTGCTCTGGTGTGGTTTGCTCCTTCTTTCCCATGAAACATCTATTGTCCTTATCTCTCCTTTTTTGTGTGTGTTTGTTACTCTCTTGTAACGCCTCTAATCTTCAGCTGTTTAATGACCTTATTGTGTTACAAGTGCCATACAACCCTTACTAAAACTATCTTTACTCAAACTATAACGACCCCAAGTTTTGGAAGATGCTCAGTTTTCCTGATTCAGGTCTCTGTTCTTGTCTCTGCAGATCACAGGACGGGTCAGCATTTCAAGATTCCAGAACTGGGAGACAAGTAGGTGGAGAGCGACTGTGTTGTTGGGACCTCAGGCTATTTCGTACCGACATGCATATGACCTAATTGTGTTGCAAGTGCCGAAAGACTCGCGCCAAAATTTAGAACATACTTTTCAGTGTCGGTGGTTGGCGGGTGCTCTGATGTGGTTTGCTCCTTCTTTCCTATCAAACATCTATCGTCCTTATCTCCCCTCCTTCTATTTTGTGTTTGTTCCTCTCTTGTAACACCTCTGATCTTCAGCACTCACATGAGACCTTATTGTGTTGCAAGTGCCGTAAAACTCTTACTAAAAAATAATTTTAAATACTGTTTAGTATAGTAAATATCAAGGCTTTTCTTGTCTGATAATTATACCAATACTTGGGTTCGTGAGATATCTGCAATTCATTTTCTTAGAAAGGGACAGGTTTGTCAAAAAATAAATGCTATTTCTGTTTAGTTTTCGGTCCTCTTCTTTTTAATGCATATTCAATTGACTTTATAATCATAGACGATCAGGTGGCTTTAGAAAACTTTGTTTTTGATGTTTAAATGACACTTTCACATCCCTGAGGCACCCCATAGTTCAAAGGACTTAAAATAAATCAAAATGAGTAATTGATGCTATGATGTGGATAATAATGATGATAATAATAATAATTGTAAATGGGCTGATTTATCAATGTCATGCTCATACTGTGCCGGAACAACATAGGGGGAACTGCTGCTTTTTCTTTCTTCATCCTTACTATCGTCATTTTTCCTCTACTTCTTTCGTATGTTTGTCGCACTCTTGTGGCCCACTATTTCCGGGGTTCCTTGATAGTCGAAGCAGATTTTGTGCTGTTGAAGCTAGAGAGGTGAGCAGAGTAAGCCTGATTCCCCGTTTGGACTTCTCTGTTGACATCCACCCCTTGGCGCTCATATGACCTTATGCTGTTGCGAGCGCCGTAAAACCTTAATAAGAAAAACAAAAAAACCCCAACTATTTGACAAGAACATGAGCCTGACTGTTGTGTTTGTTTTTCACTCTCCAGCAACGCTGATCTCTCAGAACTGGCCAAACAAGCCAAGAAAAAGCTGCAATTAGTAAGTGGAGCCTCTCTTGTTTGTACCTTTGTTTGTACCTTTGTTTGTACCTTTGTTTGTACCTTTGTTTGTACCTTTGTTTGTACCTTTGTACCTTTGTTTGTACCTTTGTTTGCTTCACAACATTGATGCTGCTCACTTTTGTGCTTCTTTCAAAGAAGGCGGATGTGGGTGCTCTGTTCCTTATTTCCTGTCAAACATCTATTGTCCTGATCTCTCCTTCTTTTGTATGTTTGTTACTCTCTTGTAACACCTCTTATCGTCGGCTGTTATATGACGTTATTGTGTTGCGAGTGCTGTAAAACTCTTACTAAAACTAAAAATCTAATCTCCGGCACTTACATGACCTTATTGTGTTGCAAGTGCCGGAAGGCTCTAACAAAAACTAAAAATCTAATCTTCGGCACTTATATGACCTGATTGTGTTGCAAGTGCCGTAAAACTGTTACTAAAACTAAAAGTTTCCCTGTGTCCTCAGTTGGCGGACCACTTGTTTGAGGAGCTGGCCATGGATGTGTACGACGAGGTCGACCGACGAGAAAACGATTCAAGTACGTTGTGGGGCTGATTTTACTTAACACTTCGCAGTTACTTGACGCATTAATGCGCCGGTAAAGATTATCCGTTCTGGTCAGTTCTGCGCCAGCTCCGAGAAGTCCGTTGCAGTCACTCTCCTGGCTGGGTGACCAGATGGGGTATTTTGTACTGCTGGCTGTGTGACTGCAAAGTGGTAATCTTCTAGCGACAACTGCTTCATCAGAAAACCCAAACATTTTGAGATTGGGGTTTTTGTTTCTTGGGCTTTTGTTTTGTCTGGGGGTACTCAAACGACATACTGCGGGTGGTTGGCGGGTGCTCTGGTGTGGTCTGCTTTTTCTTTCCTATCAAACATCTATCGTCCTTATCTCCCCTTCTTCTTTTTTATGTTTGTTACTCTCTTGTAACACCTCTAATCTTCTGGCGCTCATATGACCTTATGCGGTTGCGAGCGCCGTGAGACCCTCTACTATAAAAAAAAAACTCGACATACTGACTCGAAAACTTTTGCAGGGATGTGCCTCCTAGAACGCTCAGATCCTCAAGTGACAAAACAACCCTTGTTAAGCCTAAAATAAATTACAAATCATAATTATGGCCAACGCTCTTTTTCATATTTTGCCCCATTTGTTTGGAATAGGCTTCCAAAAACTATCAGAGAAGCAGAAAATCTAGACATTTTTAAGAAGAAACTAAAAGCATTTCTATTTTCATCGTATTTCGATTAGACAGAATCTATCCAAGCTGTAGATCGTTGTGAGGTTGTATGTGCATATGTACGTATGTGTGTATGTGTGTGTGGTGCGTGCGTGAGTATGTGTGTGCACGAGTATGTAACACTATGTGCCTTTAAAATTGATTTGTAAATCCATAATATGTATCATGTTAAGCACATAGAGCATTGCATAAGTGGATATGCGCTATATAGATGCAATCCATTATTATTATTATTATTATTATTATTATTATTATTAGGGATGCCACATTTCTGTTACTTTTACTGAAACCGGTTTTGAAAAAACCCATATTTTTGAAATTCCATCACCAAATAAACCCCGCTATTTACAAATTATCGTTAACAGGAGGTAAAAAGAACAGTTTCTATTCTCAGCATTTGTTTCCTGTTGAATGACACATTAGTTCTGTCTATGAACTGTCTTTTTTGTGGGTGGTTGGCTGGTGTTCTGGTATCGTTTTCTCTTTTCCTATCAAACATCTATCATCCTTATCTCTTCTCCTTTCTTTTTTTTGTGTATTTGTTACTGTCTAGTAACACTTCAAATCTTGGGCACTTATATGACCTTATTGTGTTGCAAGTGCCGTAAAACTCTTACTAAAACCAAGCGACAGGTACTTTTGTTTGCTCACAGATGTGTAAATGTTTGTGTGTTATCCCCACAGTCTGGCTGTCGACCCACGACCACACATCAGTCCTGAGCGAGAGGCTCACAGTCCCACATCTGCCCGTCAATCCAGAACTTTCCACAACACGCAATCAGGTAAATGCTTAGTGTGCTTATGGACTTTACTCTTCTGATTCACTGGGTGGGTGGTTGGCGGGTGCTTTGGTGTGGTTTGCTCCTCCTTTCCTATCAAACATCTATCGTTCCTGATCTCTCCTCCTTTTTTGTGTTTGTTACTCTCTTGTAACACCTCTAATCTTTGGCACTTATATGACCTTTTTGTGTTGCAAGTGCCATAAATTTCAAACTTTTCTCTTCTGATTCACTGGACGTCAAGAGTGCCGTCCTTCAGCTGGAAAATGTGTGTCATCCTTGCATAGGGGCCATGCTTATCTTCTCTGTACCGTTCCAATTAAGTTGCATAAAGTAATCTACACACCCACCCCCTTTCGTTTTTTTCCTTCTCCTTAAATTTTTTTTTTGGACAAAAGCATTGTTGGAAGACACTGCAGTTATGAGTTCCTAGATCTTGTCCACAATTTTGTTATTTCTATATACCGTCGAAATTGTCCAAGATTATCACCCTTTGGTGAAGAGAAAAATGGTTGTCTTTGACAGATGGAGGTTCATGCATGGTTTGCTCCTAATCATGTCGCAGGTACTGTAAAAACGCTTACTTTAACTAAATCTGTTCCTTCCCAGGGCCGCCAAAAACTTGCCCGCTTCAACGCCCGAGAGTTTGCCACCCTGGTGGTGGACATTCTGCACGACGCACGACGCAGGCAGGTCGGCTTTCCCTCCCCCGTACAGACGCCCAAAGACCCCGGTAAGTCTTGCCCTCCCCCGTACAGACAAAGACCCCGGTAAGTCTTTCCCTCCCCTCCCCCGTACAGACGCCCAAAGACCCCGGTAAGTCTTTCCCTCCCCTCCCCCGTACAGACGCCCAAAGACCCCGGTAAGTCTTTCCCTCCCCTCCCCCGTACAGACACCCAAAGACCCCGGTAAGTCTTTCCCTCCCCTCCCCCGTACAGACGCCCAAAGACCCCGGTAAGTCTTTCCCTCCCCTCCCCCGTACAGACACCCAAAGACCCCGGTAAGTCTTTCCCTGCCTGGATGGTTCGCAGCTACTCTGCTGTGGTTTGCTTCAGCTTTCCTTTCTTATATTTCTTGTCCTTATCTCTTCTTCTTCTTCATTTTTTTGTGTACGTTACTCTCTTGTAACACCTCTGATCTTCAGCATTTACATGTTGCAAGTTTGGTAAAACACTTACTAGTCTGGGTGGTTGGCGGGTGCTCTGGTGTGGTTTGCTTCTTCTTTTCTATCCAACATCTGTGGTCTTTATCTCCCCTCCTTCTTTTTTGTGTTTGTTACTCTCTTGTAACACCTCTAATCTTTGGCACTTATATGACCTTATTGTGTTGCAAGTGCCGTAAAACGCTTACTAAAACCAAACTATCATTTCTTTCCCCCCCCCCCGGGCAGTGCTACTGACTGAAGTTGTCTTTAGGCCATTCCTAAAGGGGGGATATTAACATGTTCTTATGCACCATAGAATTGTAAATGGGCTGATTTGTCAATGTCATGCTCATACTGTGCCGGAACAACATAGGGGGAACTGCTGCTTTTTCTGTCCTCATCTTTACTATCGTCATTTTCCTCTACTTCTTTTGTATGTTTGTCACTCTCTTTTGACCTGCTATTTCCGGGGTGCCTTGATAGTCTAAGCAGACTTTGTGCTGTTGAGGCTAGAGAGGTGAGCAGAGTGAGCCTGATTCCCCGTTTGGACTTCTCTGTTTACATTCACCCCTTGGCGCTCATATGACCTTATGCAGTTGTGATCTCCGTAAAACCTTACTAAAACTAACTAAAAAAAACATCGGCTCTGCTTTTTTTGGAGCTCTGTTACTTACGATACATTTCCAAAAAAGCAAAAAGAAGCAAGAACAGACAGATATAGAAATTCATTCGTACCAACTGCAGTGAGGTTACTGAACACACAGTGCTACAAATGAAATAGAGAGAAAGAGAGAGAATGTTTTACGGAGCTGGTTGTTTCAGCACGTGAGACATGTATTTACTAATGTCCTGTCTTGTTGTGCGTATTCGTGAGTGCACCTAACCTTTGTCACATCTACTGCCATTGTTGACGACCAAGACAAATTTCTCCCTGCGAAATGAATATTGTCATTGTCATTGTCATGTTTTTTTTCCACTTTCAGACAAGCTTGGCCGCGGCTCGCAGCACCTGAGCATGATGAGCGACGACGAGCCGCTGTATGACAGCGTAGCGTCGGACGAAGACTACAGCAGTATTGACACGCAGAGTATTAAAAGTGTGCGGGAAGAGACACGGCCCGACATCACAGCCGAGGTGAGAGGGACAGGGGGAATATGTCGGGTTGGAATGGTTCACATGTCGGCTAATGGCGTTCACATGTCGGCTAAAGTCATTCACCTGTCGGCTAAAGCCGTTCACGTGTCGGCTAAAGTCGTTCGCATGACGTTAAAGTCGTTCACATGACGCTAAAGTCGTTCACATGTTGGCTAAAGTCATTCACATATCGGCTAAAGTCGTTTCTGTTTTTTAGATTAACTCTTCTGGGACGTATCGTGACCTCAGTGCTTTCTTGTGGTATCTCCATTTTTTTTTTTACAGTGAAAATATGACTTCTTAAGCTCACTCTTTGGTATGAACTGTTTTCATTGTTATTAAAAATGGAGATACGATAAGAAAGCACGGAGGTCGTAATGTGGCCAATGTATCAGTAATTTCTGGGCTACACATTTGGACGTGGCGACGATAATTATGTCGGCACTTTGAACTGGGTTGTTTGTTTCGTAATTCTTTTCCAGTTGATTTGGGAACATCGGTGAATATCTAAATTGTGAGGGGAAAGCTTTCTAAAATGTAATCTTTTGGTTTGTGGACTGTTTGGCTGGGTCTTCTGTGTTGTATTTCCCTACCCTCAAACTGGTTCACGGGGTTGCACATTGATTACGTCCAAATGGTTTTAACTGTGGGAAGAAATTACGTCCTGGATGAGTTAATGAGATATACATATATATATTTGTGTATATGTATATTATTTGAGTCAGAACACGTCTTGTTTATGCGTTGCTATTGTTTCTGTGAAGCGCTCATAGCGCAGTATAAATGTCATATATTATTATTATTATCATTTGCTTCATTTCTATTTCTGTATGCTTTCCTTTTTTTTTAACTTGGTCAAAATATTTATTTTTTTATTGTACTCAAAATCTCACTTCCACAAAAGTGTTCAGCTCCAGCTTCACTGTCACTGTTTGCGAGAAATGACCTTGAGTAGGAGTGGCTTACAGGCTCTTGATTCTAGTGAAGTGTGCCGTCGGTCTAGCGGTCAGGCTACAGTACTCGTAATCGTGAGGTTGCAGGTTCGGGGGTTCGAGCCGCGGGCCCGACGTTGTGTCCTTGGGAAAGGCACTTTACACAAATTTTCCTCATTTCACCCAGGTGGGAATGGGTACCTGGCCATAGACAGTGAAAGATCTTGCCAGTATGTTAGTGTTTTTGTGCCTGTAAATGGCTGCTTGCACTGTACGCTTCCCAGGAAGTTGAGGTTGTTTCAGAATGCTCTCAGGTCTGCCGGGGTAATAGTATAGATTGTGAAGTGCATAGAGCTTGCTGTTTAGCAGGGATTTGCGCTATATAAATGCTATCTATTATTATTAAGTGGAAAGTTCTTTAGCGTCACCTGTCTAAGGCAACCACCTGTCCAATTGACCACCTCCCTCCTCTGTCTAAGGCACCCACGTGTCCTATTGACCACCTCATGAGGTCACGTCCTGTGCCAATTCCCTCGCAGCGTCAGTGTCAGTGAACCTCGAGCTGTTCAGCTACTTCATGTTTGCTTTTCCCTGTTGTTCAGCAAGACTGGCACTGGAGTTTGATCTGGTGAGGAATGGAATAAAGGAACGATTTTTAAAGCGTTTTTAATTCATCTTCCCACTTCCCCCAACCTTTCTCATTTGAGTGGAATTCATGAATGTAGACTCCATAAGTGGAAGGAAAAGAAGTCAAATGAGGTAGTGCTTGATGAAGCCCACGTGGGACACTCACTGTGGAAAACAATCAGGAAACGACAAATGCAGTTTTTGGGACACCTGAATAGACAGAAAGTAAGGTCTTCAACGTCTTGGGACACCTGAATAGACAGAAAGTAAAGTCTTCAACGTCTTGGGACACCTGAATAGATATAAAGTAAGGTCTTGAACGTCTTGCTCTTATTTGCAAAATCGAAGGCAAGCGAGGCAGGGGTAGGCCCAGAGCAACCTACTTACGGAGCCTAAACAAATGGGTAACGGGGAAAGATCAGGGAAATGTAGCTTTTTTAAGAGCATCCGAGCAAAGGGATGAATGGAGAACCGTGATCGCTGATGTCTGTCGCGATCTGGCACTGGATGATGATGATGATGATGATGATGAGACTGCATGAAGCTTTTGGTCGGTTGTCGAGAGTTTTTTTCCTCACAAGTAGCACGTGCGTGTGTTAGATGAGTATATCACGACGTTTTACTTACAATGTAAAAGGAAAAAAAAAAGATGTATAGTCACCAAGCTGTTCAAATGTTCTAAACCCAGAGTCAGTGGAACATCATGTGTTCTTCTGTGGAAAACTAACTGATTTGAGGGGATGTTTTCTTCCCAAGCTACCCCACACATCTAACTGCCTCTACTCCTCAAGACAACAATTAGATCAGACATGCAGCTAGTACACAATGGCATCATGCAGAAGAGTTGACGCTCAGATGCTGCTGGATCGCTAACAACACAAACCCACACAGCAAAATTGTCAGTGCAGAGAAAATTCTGTTTCATTTTTGTAAAAATTGTACCTACATAATGATACAGACTTCAACATGAGCTAAGGACCACTTGCAAATATGGCTAAAATTCCCTGAGGATTTCTCTGCTGCACGTGGTGGTTTTGCCCCTTTAAGAAGCTCTGCAGTACGCACTGGTAACCCGTTAACACTTTCAGAGAAAAAAAATTTGAAACATTCCTTGCTGTCTTTTTTTTTCAGATTAAAAAAATCAGGGCTGTCTCTCAAGATGGTTCTTAACTTAAATGAAACATTCTGACAAAATGAGTTATTTCTCGGATTCGAGCCCTATAGAAATAGATACATCACACTCATAGGTGAAGCTTTTATAATTTATAAAAATATGAAATTATAAAGAGCATGTTATACTGAAAGAATATGGCATCAATAGAAAATCTACAAATTTGACCCTAGTGTCGATCTTTTGGCCAATATCTCCATTTGTGGATTGTGAGAAGTAACTCATTTTGTCAGCACGCCTCACTTATGTTGAAGTCTGTAAGTGTGGAATATTTGTCCAGAGTCGACCACTAGACTCCATGAACTAGTCTTGCTGAACACACGGTGTATGTATGTATGTGAGTCGACCACTAGACTCCATGAACTAGTCTTGCTGAACACACGGTGTGTGTATGTGAGTCGACCACTAGCTTCCATGCACTAGTCTTGCTGAACACACGGTGTGTGTATGTGAGTCGACCACTAGACACCATGAACTAGTCTTGCTGAACACACGGTGTATGTATGTGAGTCGACCACTAGACTCCATGAGCTAGTCTTGCTGAATACCGGGTGAATGTATGTGAGTCGACCACTAGACTCCATGAACTAGTCTTGCTGAACACACGGTGTGTGTATGTGAGTCGACCACTAGACTCCATGAACTAGTCTTGCTGAACACACGGTGTATGTATGTGAGTCGACCACTAGACTCCATGAGCTAGTCTTGCTGAATACCGGGTGTATGTATGTGAGTCGACCACTAGACTCCATGAGCTAGTCTTGCTGAATACCGGGTGTATGTATGTGAGTCGACCACTAGACTCCATGAACTAGTCTTGCTGAATACACGGTGTGTGTATGTATGTGAGTCGACCACTAGACTCCATGAACTAGTCTTGCTGAACACACGGTGTGTGTATGTATGTGAGTCGACCACTAGACTCCATGAACTAGTCTTGCTGAACACACGGTGCATGTATGTGAGTCGACCACTAGACTCCATGAACTAGTCTTGCTGAACACACGGTGTATGTATGTGAGTCGACCACTAGACTCCATGAGCTAGTCTTGCTGAACACACAGTGTATGAATGTGTGCTTCACCGTGAGAAACCACCGCTGGGTTTTTGGGTTTCATTAAAGCTATGTCATGTTTGTTGTTTTTGTTGATGTCGTCTGTCTTTGATACATCCCAATGTAAATGTGTCAGGTTCTATTGGAGCTGATGGTGATTCTATTCAGATGTGCCCCCTGTGTCTGTATGGTCACTTGTTTGATACATCCCAATGTAAATGTGTCAGGTCATGTTGGAGCTGATGGTGATTCTATTCAGATGTGCCCTCTGTGTCTCTATGGCCACTTGAAAAATGCCGCACAGTTTTGAGAAAATGAAGGGGTTTTTTCCCCCCCGATATCTCAAAAGACCAGAGTGAGACAAAGCGACTCATTTTATGGCCTTGCTACCCATGTGGGTGTAAGTGAGTGCGGATGAATGCGTACATGTGTGGCGTGTGTGTGTGTGAGCTGGTGTGTTCTGCTGAGCCAGGTGTGTGTGTGTGTATGCGTTGGTGTGTGTGTTTGATGAGTCGCTACTGATCCACTGCAGGGTCTGCTCAAGGCCAAGCGTTCGAACACGCCCTGCTCCATGATTTCCTTCACTGAGGTGAGCGTGGGTGGTTGGCGGGTGCTCTGGTGTGGTTTGCTCCTTATTTCCTATCAAGCCATCGGTCCTTATCTCCCCTCCTTTTTTGTGTATGCTACTCTCTTGTAACACATCTATTCTTCAGTACTTATATGACCTCATGGTGTTGCAAGTGCCGTAAAACTCTTACTAAAACTAAACTGAGATCTCTCTCTCTTCTCTCTTTCTTTCTCTCTCTTTCTCTCTCTCTCTTTCTCTCTCTGATTCTCTCTCTCTCTCTCTCTGATTCTCTCTCTCTCTCTCTCCCTCTTTCTCTCTCTCTCTGTCTGTCTATCTGTCTCTCACTCTCTCTCACTCTCTCACTCTCTTTCTTTCTCTCTCTTTCTCTCTCTCTCTCTGGTGTTGCTTTTACTTTCTTTCTCTCCCCGGAAATAATCCTTTCTCATTTTCTATCCCTCCCAGGGAACAGGTCTGTCTTTTACTTTCTTTCTCTCCATCAGAATAAGGCTGCTCTCTCTCTCCCTGTGGATGGGCTGTCTCCTACTTTCTTTCTCTCCGTGGTGGAATGTAACCATGATCATGTTGCCTTGCCTTAGACTGCATCTCAGAAGGTCTTGTGTCACCCCCTCCCTCCCTCTCTCTCTCTCACCCCCTCTCTCTCTCTCTCTCTCTCTCACCCCCCCCCACTCCCCACCCACCCCCACCCTTCTGCCCACTCCTTTCCCTAAATAATGATAACCAATGTTTGCCTTTGTGATATGCAACTTGTGCGAACCAACCATAGATGTGAATGTGGGTGGTTGGCGGGTGCTCTGGTGTGGTTTGCTTCTTGTTTCCTATCAAACATCTATCATCCTTATCTCCCCTTCTTCTTTTTTATGTTTGTTACGCTCTTGTAACACCTCTAATCTTCTGGCACTCATATGACCTTATGCAGTTTCGAGCGCCGTAAAACCTTTACTAAAACTAAAGTAGATGTGAATTACATGTCCAATATCTTTGACCAGGCATTGTCATGGCGGCCACTCTTTGCCCTCTACAAAAACTGAATTGCGCTGCTGCGCACCATGGATGCGAAATTTAACACTGCAGTCACAAGGCTCATTTATACTGCGGTCAAAACTTCGTGGCACAACTTATCCTCAAATATCTCTTTTAACGGGTTAATCAATGTAACCCATACTTTGCACGCCAGTGTTTGTACCAATTTGTCTTAACTTAATTATATTTTTTCACAACGATTGAGGCTCGATTAAAGAACTTTTCTTCGTAAATTTATATAAAATACTATAAATCTCCATCAAGCGGAAAATGTGATTGTTCATAGCACTTCTCACACACATTTTTGTATGCATATATGTTATGTCACAGCTCGCCAATGACACTTTTTAATGGCAAAACTTCTTACAAAAAATATTTTATAATGAAGACTTTTTTTGCACTAAAGGTTCGCTAAACATACGTTCAATAAGCATACTATTGCGATTCGAAAAAAATGACAGACTTGCTTTTAAAAGCGATATTGCCCTAGCTGTAAACTTTAAAAACTCTGTAGAAACCATTGACTGGGATTTTTTATTAGTATTTATTCAGGAATTTTCTAGAATACAGTGTGCAGGGGTTTGAAAAAATATTCACCTGTTAAGACAAATTGATATAAGTCATTGTGTAAAAGTTGGAGAATCTGTGTTCGATAGGTAAGGATATTTCACAAAAAGTTGCGCCGTGCATTTTTCACCGCACTATTGTAAAACTCTTGCTATCAAAGGCAAAGGTATTTTGGGGAAAATCCCAAGAAACAGGGTGGTAAACACCGCCGATCTGCAAGATGTGACAGCAAAGTGTTGACCAATCCAAACAAGTCTCTCTATAGTCGAGTGCTCACATAACTTTTCCCTTTCATACCCGTCAGTTAGTTGTAAATAGTCAAATAATGCGCTCGGTGGTGAACTAGAAATACTTCATAAGTGTCCAGTCTTGGATGTTGTACAGCGACATGTCTATGGTGGGAACTGACAACTGACACGGCTCACAACGCACGGGTGATGTGTGTGTTCTTATGAATGATGTGTGTGTTCTTATGAATGATGTGTGTGTTCTCTTACAACTGATGTGTTATGTGTGTGTTCTTTTACAACTGATGTGTTATGTGTTTGTTCTTTTACAACTGATGCGTTTTGTGTGTGTTCTTATGAATGATGTGTGTGTTCTCAAGACTGATGTGTGATGTGTGTGTTCTCTTACAACTGATGTGTTATGTGTGTGTTCTCCCAGTGATGTGTGTGTTCTTACGAATGATGTGTTATGTGTGTTCTCTCATATTGTGCTGTGTGACCAGTGTGCAGTGTGCTGTGTCTAACTCTCCCACTTTCAGGCCCGTCTCACTAATATTCTTATAGTATTTTTTAGAATTTTTCATATATTGAATCTGCATGCATTGTTTGTGGTTCCTGCACTTCTGTCATTTGTGTGTTTTATGTTTTTGGTAAATATGGTCGAAACTGTCCAAAGCAGCCACTCATTGTCAAGGACTAAAGTGGTTGTCCTAGGCAGGTGGACGTCTTAGACAATGCCATCCATTATAATATATATATATAGTGGTGGAAACAGGTGCTCGTCTATTTTTGGGCATGTGCATTTATTGGTGTCACTTTAAAGCTTGTTCATTTGCCTTGCTTTCGATGAAAGAATTACCCATTTATCTTGAGAACATGTCGAGATATTTGCGATTGAGTGAGGTGGGGTTGCCTGGTTTTAGAGGTAAAATTAGCGAGAAAATGGCCGCCAAAGTTTGGTAACTTCAAATGCTCGAGAGGCCTTGAAAACTAAAAATTTACATATTTTGTGCCTTTAATAAACGTTTTTCAGTAAAATTCACATGAAAGTGTTTTCATATGGACATAAAGGGTGTTAAGCCAAAAAACAAAAATTCTATAAAAATTTCCAAACTGGCAATACTGGCAAAAAAGTGGCTTTTTCTTCAATTTCATTTTTTTGACAAGCGCCTGATTTCGCCACGCTGACTCACATATATATACATATATTTACATCTATATCGATAGGCGGTATCTATAGTTAGATATATACATATTTATCTCTATAGATATATATACATATATATCTATATCTCTCTATATTATATAAAATATATAAATATGTAAATAATATAGGCAAGGGGTGGGATGGGGGTGGGGGGGGGTGAAGTGGTCGTTTGTACAGGTGATTGTCTTGGACAGTTGGTGGTTAGGGCAGGTTTGACTGTTCATGTGTACATGTTGGCATTGTGATTGGTTTCTGCAAGGAACCCTTGTTTGTGCATGATTTTTTAAAATATAGTATTTGTTGTTGAATTTAGAATTACATAACGGGTTTTGATTGACATTTTGCGGCCCAGGGATAATGACACTTTCATTTTATAACTTTATTTATCCCCCGAGTGTCACGGTTTGGAGAGCAGAGTTGAATTCTTGTATGGGGAGTGGGTGATTGGTAGGTGCTCTGGAGTGGTTTGCTTCTTCTTTCCTATCAAACATCTATCGTCCTTATCTCTCCTCCTTTTTTTTGTGTTTGTTACTCTCTTGTAACACCTCTAATCTTCGGCACTCATATGACCTTATTGTGTTGCAAGTGCCGTGAAACTCTTACTAAAAACTAAAACAAAGAAAATGAGTCATGTTTTTCTTTCTTCTTTTGTTGAAATGTTTTTGACCTAATTGCATCATATGTGCTGTAAAAGTCTTGCTAAAACTAACACTGTGTCTTTGTCTGGTGTGTGTGTTTCCCTGGGCACAGAGCGTGAGTGACAAGCGCACGGAGGCCCCGGTCTCCTCGGAGGAACTGCTGGAAGTGAGGCGGGCTCTGGCGGCGTCCGAGGCTACCATCAAACATCTGGTGCAGGCGAAGATGGACTTGGAGAAGCGGGTACGTTTGTGTGTCACTGTCTGTTAAAAGGAGGTTTTTTGTCAGCGTAACCATTTAAAAATAGAGTACTTCCGAAATTTGAATTCTAATTTATTGAAAAACTAGTCACAGTTTCACTTTGATTTTTTCACCCAAGTAGGGTAACTGGTCAGGCTTTCGATTTAACAAAGAAAAAATTCTGGCGTCAAAATGATTTTTTGAAAATGGCGTTTTGTCAGCTTACGGCAGTTTTTATCGTTCGTCTCCTGTGGTGACGACCGACTTGACCTTGACCTTGACCTTGACCTTCCATGTTTCGTCAGGTGGACTGCCTGATGCGAGAGAACGCAGACCTTCGGGTCAACAGCCAGGACTTCTCGGCCCTGGTCATGAACGGCTACGACGCAACGAGGGAGCCAGGGACTGACAGCAACCACCGAGGGGGTGAGGGGGAGGAGGATATGCCACCACGTTCACCGTCACTCAGGTGAGAGAGAGGGGGGGAGAGAGAGGGGAGGGGGAGGAGGATATGCCACCACGTTCACCGTCACTCAGGTGGGAGGGGGAGGAGGATATGCCACCACGTTCACCGTCACTCAGGTGAGAGAGAGAGGGGGGGGAGGAGGATATGCCACCACGTTCACCGTCACTCAGGTGAGAGAGGGAGGGGGAGGAGGATATGCCACCACG
>NW_004797858.1:384655-387197 GCF_000002075.1 Aplysia californica | reverse complement strand
GGCTCAACACCTTTTATACCAATTTAAAAACACATTTATGAGAGGATTTTACTAAAATTTGGCTCTACAAATGCTGTCTCTTATTATTATTATTATTATTATTGAGTATCTCGGTGTGTCTGCTGGGATGTTGTATCCCTCTCAGACTGGGTTGGCCCTGACAGGCAGGGTGGGAAGCCCGCCTCCTAATTGATCTAAATATTGTGTTGATGAGGGCATAAAAACTTTTACTTTTCCTTTTTCCTTTTATTGTTTCCTTCCTCTGGTATCCTTAGGAAGTGGAGGGGTGGTGCAGGTTTCGGTCCTGTGCTAGGTGTGTAGCGTCTGTGATAGATATCTTCTTTTGTTCCAGGACCTTTTTAACCCCGTACAGTCAGGTCTTTCTTGGTCTTCCTCTTGATTTGAAGCCGGATTCTCGCGGGTGTTGTAAGCTCTAGTCGCTAGTTGTTTCGGGGGCATTCTGGTTAGATGTCCAAACCATTTGACTCTTTGACGCTCTATGAATTTTATTACTGGTGGTATTCCGGTTTGTAGGCATATGGTTTTGTTTCTTAATATGCGGTCTCTTCTGGTGACCTTGATGGTTTTACGAAGACACCTCATTTCGCATGCATTGATTTTCCTTTCTTGTGCCTTGTTTAGAGACCATGTTTGGCACTGGTATGTTAATGTTGGTGTGAAGATGCTGTTTATGAGCTGGGATTTCACTTCAGTTGGGATGTTCTTTGTGGCTTAGCATATTATTGAGCAAATAAAGACATCTACAATTATTTAAGTGGGTGGTTGGCGGGTGCTCTGGTGTGGTTTGCTTCTTCTTTCCTATCTAACATCTATCGTCCTTATCTCCTCTTCTTTTATATTTTTTTTACTCTCATGTAACACCTCAATCTTCTGGCGCTCCTATGACCATATGCAGTTGCGAGCGCCGTAAAACCTGTACTAAAACTAAAAACAGTTGTTTACAATGTGACTCTTTGTGTGTCTTTTGCCGGTGTGCCAGGTCAAGTGGGGCGCGGCCAACCTCCATGATTGAGATGAGAGATTCCAGCCGACAGAACATGCAGGGGGTGAGTGCGGCGTTCTTGTCTCTGTACCGGTGTTGGCGCTTTGTTTGTTTTGACTATGATGTCATCAGTTTGTCCCTTGACCCCCCGGGCGGTGCTACTGACTGAACTTGTCTTTAGGCTATTCCCAAAGGGGGGACACTAACATGTTCTTATGCACAGAAGAATTGTAAATGGGCTGATTCATCAATGTCATGCTCATAACTGTGCCTGAACTGCAACAGGGAACTGCTGCTTTTTCTTTCCTCATCCTTACTATTGTCATTGTTCCCCTACTTCTTTTGTATGCTTGTCACTCTCTTGTGACCCGCTATTTTTGGGTTGCCTTGATAGTCGAAGCAGATTTTGAAGCTAGAGAGGTGAGCAGAGTAAGCCTGATTCCCTGTTTGGACTTCTCTTTTACACAAGACTCTACAGCAGACACGTGGGTGGTTGGCAGGTGCTCTGGTGTGATTTGCTTCTTCTTTCCTATCAAACATCTAACGTCCTTATCTCCCCTTCTTCTTTTTTATGTTTGTTACTCCCTTGTAACACCTCTAATCTTCTGGCGCTTATATGACCTTATGCAGTTGCGAGCGCCGTAAAATCTCTACTAAAACTTTTAAAAACTAAATAATTCAGGGAAATAAATGTACGTGTGACATAGTTTTGTCTCATGTTCCTTCTTGAAGTACAATGTTTTGTATGATCTTATTCGAATCAGCCAATCATTGACTCTGCAGATGTGAGTTACTAAGCAATGTGATATTTCAACACTAAGATGAAACAAATGGTGAGACAATTTTGCAAAACAATTAGTGGAACAGTTCTGAAAAACAGTCAGTGGAACAGTTCTGATAAACAGTCTGTGAAACTTCTAAAAAACAGTCAGTGGAACAGTTCTGATAAACAGTCAGTGGAACAGTTCTGATAAACAGTCAGTGAAAATCCAGTTGTGGAAAAAAATTGAACACAAGACTTGTTTGCTTCTTCTCCCACAGGGTCAAGGTTCAAATGCTCAGATGATGAGTTCTGCGTCGGTGACCAACATTTCTTTGTCGGGATCGGAACAGGTCAGTTCTATTTTTTTATTTGTTAAAAAAAAATTGTTTTTGTTGAAACTTTTTGTTTTACTCTGAAAGGAAAATCTCTTTGTTGATTGGATATATGTAAAAACTCCTGTAACACCTTTAATCTTGGGCACTTATACAACCTTTATTGTGTTGCAAATGCCGTAAAACTCTTACTAAAACTTTAACAAATTTTCAACTGTCCGTGTGTCTGTGTGTCCCCTCACAGGGCAAGAGCAAGACTCTCTCTGTGGCAGGCTCCACCAACGTGGATGAGCCGGACGACCCCAACACCGAAGGTCACTACGACATACCCAAGTCACATCTCTCCTTGGACGGGTATGTCGCGCGGGGGGGGTTGGCTGCTCACTGCTGATGTTTTACTGCCCGCCTTTATTTACGTTAATGATAATAATAATAATAATAATA